>NW_028152989.1:0-52933 GCF_951799395.1 Argentina silus | reverse complement strand
AAAATGCCAAAGAAGGCATAAAAACATGGATTTGTCTCTCCTGCTGCGCACACACTTCGGAGAGCTTGCAAATGCCTAATAACCACAAGCAGCCCCTACTCCAATATAGGAGACACTGTTTTCATCAAGTTTGAAGCCTCAGTTTTGGCTGGACAGCCATTTCTTTATTTTTGGGGCCTGTGTGTTTTTCGACCTGGAAATGGCAAAAAAGGCGCGAAAACATTGATTTGTCTCTCCTGCCGCGCACACACTTCCGATAGCTTGCGAAGGCCTAAAAAACACAAGCTGCCCTTGAGTTATTGTGGGAGAGAATGTTTTCATCAAGTTTGAAGCCATAGTTTTGGCGCGGCAGCCGTTTCTTTCATTTTGGGGCCTTTGTGTTTTTCGACCTTGAAATCGTAAAAAAGGCGCGAAAACATGGATTTGTCTCTCCTGCCGCGCACACACTTCCGATAGCTTGCGAAGGCCTAAAAAACACAAGCGGCCCTTGAGTTATTGTCTGAGAGACTGTTTTAATCAAGTTTGAAGCCTCAGTTTTGGCTGGACAGCCGTTTCTTTATTTTTGGGGCCTTTGTTTTCTTCGACCTGGAAATGGCAAAAAAGGCGCGAAAACATGGATTTGTCTCTCCTGCCGCGCACACACTTCTGATAGCGTGCAAAGGCCTAAAAAACACAAGCAGCCCGTGAGTTATTATGGGAGAGACTGTTTTCATCAAGTTTGAAGCCATAGTTTTGGCGCGGCAGCCGTTTCTTTCATTTTGGGGCCTATGTGTTTTTCGACCTTGAAATCGCAAAAAAGGCGCGAAAACATGGATTTGTCTCTCCTGCCGCGCACACACTTCGGAGAGCTTGCAAATGCCTAATAACCACAAGCAGCCCCTACTCCAATATGGGAGACACTGTTTTCATCAAGTTTGAAGCCTCAGTTTTGGCTGGACAGCCATTTCTTTATTTTTGGGGCCTGTGTGTTTTTCGACCTGGAAATGGCAAAAAAGGCGCGAAAACATTGATTTGTCTCTCCTGCCGCGCACACACTTCGGAGAGCTTGCAAAGGCCTAAAAAACACAAGCAGCCCGTGAGTTATTATGGGAGAGACTGTTTTCATCAAGTTTGAAGCCATAGTTTTGGCGCGGCAGCCGTTTCTTTCATTTTGGGGCCTATGTGTTTTTCGACCTTGAAATCGCAAAAAAGGCGCGAAAACATGGATTTGTCTCTCCTGCCGCGCACACACTTCGGAGAGCTTGCAAATGCCTAATAACCACAAGCAGCCCCTACTCCAATATGGGAGACACTGTTTTCATCAAGTTTGAAGCCTCAGTTTTGGCTGGACAGCCATTTCTTTATTTTTGGGGCCTGTGTGTTTTTCGACCTGGAAATGGCAAAAAAGGCGCGAAAACATTGATTTGTCTCTCCTGCCGCGCACACACTTCGGAGAGCTTGCAAAGGCCTAATAACCACAAGCAGCCCCTACTCCACTATGGGAGACACTGTTTTCATCAAGTTTGAAGCCTCAGTGTTGGCGCGGCAGCCTTTTCTTTCTCTTTCGGGATTGTGTTTTTCTCCACCTGAAAATGCCAAAGAAGGCATAAAAACATGGATTTGTCTCTCCTGCTGCGCACACACTTCGGAGAGCTTGCAAATGCCTAATAACCACAAGCAGCCCCTACTCCAATATGGGAGACACTGTTTTCATCAAGTTTGAAGCCTCAGTGTTGGCGCGGCAGCCTTTTCTTTCTCTTTCGGGATTGTGTTTTTCTCCACCTGAAAATGCCAAAGAAGGCATAAAAACATGGATTTGTCTCTCCTGCTGCGCACACACTTCGGAGAGCTTGCAAATGCCTAATAACCACAAGCAGCCCCTACTCCAATATGGGAGACACTGTTTTCATCAAGTTTGAAGCCTCAGTGTTGGCGCGGCAGCCTTTTCTTTCTCTTTCGGGATTGTGTTTTTCTCCACCTGAAAATGCCAAAGAAGGCATAAAAACATGGATTTGTCTCTCCTGCTGCGCACACACTTCGGAGAGCTTGCAAAGGCCTAATAACCACAAGCAGCCCCTACTCCACTATGGGAGACACTGTTTTCATCAAGTTTGAAGCCTCAGTGTTGGCGCGGCAGCCTTTTCTTTCTCTTTCGGGATTGTGTTTTTCTCCACCTGAAAATGCCAAAGAAGGCATAAAAACATGGATTTGTCTCTCCTGCTGCGCACACACTTCGGAGAGCTTGCAAATGCCTAATAACCACAAGCAGCCCCTACTCCAATATGGGAGACACTGTTTTCATCAAGTTTGAAGCCTCAGTTTTGGCTGGACAGCCATTTCTTTATTTTTGGGGCCTGTGTGTTTTTCGACCTGGAAATGGCAAAAAAGGCGCGAAAACATTGATTTGTCTCTCCTGCCGCGCACACACTTCGGAGAGCTTGCAAAGGCCTAATAACCACAAGCAGCCCCTACTCCACTATGGGAGACACTGTTTTCATCAAGTTTGAAGCCTCAGTGTTGGCGCGGCAGCCTTTTCTTTCTCTTTCGGGATTGTGTTTTTCTCCACCTGAAAATGCCAAAGAAGGCATAAAAACATGGATTTGTCTCTCCTGCTGCGCACACACTTCGGAGAGCTTGCAAATGCCTAATAACCACAAGCAGCCCCTACTCCAATATGGGAGACACTGTTTTCATCAAGTTTGAAGCCTCAGTGTTGGCGCGGCAGCCTTTTCTTTCTCTTTCGGGATTGTGTTTTTCTCCACCTGAAAATGCCAAAGAAGGCATAAAAACATGGATTTGTCTCTCCTGCTGCGCACACACTTCGGAGAGCTTGCAAAGGCCTAATAACCACAAGCAGCCCCTACTCCACTATGGGAGACACTGTTTTCATCAAGTTTGAAGCCTCAGTGTTGGCGCGGCAGCCTTTTCTTTCTCTTTCGGGATTGTGTTTTTCTCCACCTGAAAATGCCAAAGAAGGCATAAAAACATGGATTTGTCTCTCCTGCTGCGCACACACTTCGGAGAGCTTGCAAATGCCTAATAACCACAAGCAGCCCCTACTCCACTATGGGAGACACTGTTTTCATCAAGTTTGAAGCCTCAGTGTTGGCGCGGCAGCCTTTTCTTTCTCTTTCGGGATTGTGTTTTTCTCCACCTGAAAATGCCAAAGAAGGCATAAAAACATGGATTTGTCTCTCCTGCTGCGCACACACTTCGGAGAGCTTGCAAATGCCTAATAACCACAAGCAGCCCCTACTCCATTATGGGAGACACTGTTTTCATCAAGTTTGAAGCCTCAGTGTTGGCGCGGCAGCCTTTTCTTTCTCTTTCGGGATTGTGTTTTTCTCCACCTGAAAATGCCAAAGAAGGCATAAAAACATGGATTTGTCTCTCCTGCTGCGCACACACTTCGGAGAGCTTGCAAATGCCTAATAACCACAAGCAGCCCCTACTCCAATATGGGAGACACTGTTTTCATCAAGTTTGAAGCCTCAGTTTTGGCTGGACAGCCATTTCTTTATTTTTGGGGCCTGTGTGTTTTTCGACCTGGAAATGGCAAAAAAGGCGCGAAAACATTGATTTGTCTCTCCTGCCGCGCACACACTTCGGAGAGCTTGCAAAGGCCTAATAACCACAAGCAGCCCCTACTCCACTATGGGAGACACTGTTTTCATCAAGTTTGAAGCCTCAGTGTTGGCGCGGCAGCCTTTTCTTTTTCTTTCGGGATTGTGTTTTTCTCCACCTGAAAATGCCAAAGAAGGCATAAAAACATGGATTTGTCTCTCCTGCTGCGCACACACTTCGGAGAGCTTGCAAATGCCTAATAACCACAAGCAGCCCCTACTCCAATATAGGAGACACTGTTTTCATCAAGTTTGAAGCCTCAGTTTTGGCTGGACAGCCATTTCTTTATTTTTGGGGCCTGTGTGTTTTTCGACCTGGAAATGGCAAAAAAGGCGCGAAAACATTGATTTGTCTCTCCTGCCGCGCACACACTTCCGATAGCTTGCGAAGGCCTAAAAAACACAAGCTGCCCTTGAGTTATTGTGGGAGAGAATGTTTTCATCAAGTTTGAAGCCATAGTTTTGGCGCGGCAGCCGTTTCTTTCATTTTGGGGCCTATGTGTTTTTCGACCTTGAAATCGTAAAAAAGGCGCGAAAACATGGATTTGTCTCTCCTGCCGCGCACACACTTCCGATAGCTTGCGAAGGCCTAAAAAACACAAGCGGCCCTTGAGTTATTGTCTGAGAGACTGTTTTAATCAAGTTTGAAGCCTCAGTTTTGGCTGGACAGCCGTTTCTTTATTTTTGGGGCCTTTGTTTTCTTCGACCTGGAAATGGCAAAAAAGCCGCGAAAACATGGATTTGTCTCTCCTGCCGCGCACACACTTCTGATAGCGTGCAAAGGCCTAAAAAACACAAGCAGCCCGTGAGTTATTATGGGAGAGACTGTTTTCATCAAGTTTGAAGCCATAGTTTTGGCGCGGCAGCCGTTTCTTTCATTTTGGGGCCTATGTGTTTTTCGACCTTGAAATCGCAAAAAAGGCGCGAAAACATGGATTTGTCTCTCCTGCCGCGCACACACTTCGGAGAGCTTGCAAATGCCTAATAACCACAAGCAGCCCCTACTCCAATATGGGAGACACTGTTTTCATCAAGTTTGAAGCCTCAGTTTTGGCTGGACAGCCATTTCTTTATTTTTGGGGCCTGTGTGTTTTTCGACCTGGAAATGGCAAAAAAGGCGCGAAAACATTGATTTGTCTCTCCTGCCGCGCACACACTTCGGAGAGCTTGCAAAGGCCTAAAAAACACAAGCAGCCCGTGAGTTATTATGGGAGAGACTGTTTTCATCAAGTTTGAAGCCATAGTTTTGGCGCGGCAGCCGTTTCTTTCATTTTGGGGCCTATGTGTTTTTCGACCTTGAAATCGCAAAAAAGGCGCGAAAACATGGATTTGTCTCTCCTGCCGCGCACACACTTCGGAGAGCTTGCAAATGCCTAATAACCACAAGCAGCCCCTACTCCAATATGGGAGACACTGTTTTCATCAAGTTTGAAGCCTCAGTTTTGGCTGGACAGCCATTTCTTTATTTTTGGGGCCTGTGTGTTTTTCGACCTGGAAATGGCAAAAAAGGCGCGAAAACATTGATTTGTCTCTCCTGCCGCGCACACACTTCGGAGAGCTTGCAAAGGCCTAATAACCACAAGCAGCCCCTACTCCACTATGGGAGACACTGTTTTCATCAAGTTTGAAGCCTCAGTGTTGGCGCGGCAGCCTTTTCTTTCTCTTTCGGGATTGTGTTTTTCTCCACCTGAAAATGCCAAAGAAGGCATAAAAACATGGATTTGTCTCTCCTGCTGCGCACACACTTCGGAGAGCTTGCAAATGCCTAATAACCACAAGCAGCCCCTACTCCAATATGGGAGACACTGTTTTCATCAAGTTTGAAGCCTCAGTGTTGGCGCGGCAGCCTTTTCTTTCTCTTTCGGGATTGTGTTTTTCTCCACCTGAAAATGCCAAAGAAGGCATAAAAACATGGATTTGTCTCTCCTGCTGCGCACACACTTCGGAGAGCTTGCAAAGGCCTAATAACCACAAGCAGCCCCTACTCCACTATGGGAGACACTGTTTTCATCAAGTTTGAAGCCTCAGTGTTGGCGCGGCAGCCTTTTCTTTCTCTTTCGGGATTGTGTTTTTCTCCACCTGAAAATGCCAAAGAAGGCATAAAAACATGGATTTGTCTCTCCTGCTGCGCACACACTTCGGAGAGCTTGCAAATGCCTAATAACCACAAGCAGCCCCTACTCCACTATGGGAGACACTGTTTTCATCAAGTTTGAAGCCTCAGTGTTGGCGCGGCAGCCTTTTCTTTCTCTTTCGGGATTGTGTTTTTCTCCACCTGAAAATGCCAAAGAAGGCATAAAAACATGGATTTGTCTCTCCTGCTGCGCACACACTTCGGAGAGCTTGCAAATGCCTAATAACCACAAGCAGCCCCTACTCCATTATGGGAGACACTGTTTTCATCAAGTTTGAAGCCTCAGTGTTGGCGCGGCAGCCTTTTCTTTCTCTTTCGGGATTGTGTTTTTCTCCACCTGAAAATGCCAAAGAAGGCATAAAAACATGGATTTGTCTCTCCTGCTGCGCACACACTTCGGAGAGCTTGCAAATGCCTAATAACCACAAGCAGCCCCTACTCCAATATGGGAGACACTGTTTTCATCAAGTTTGAAGCCTCAGTTTTGGCTGGACAGCCATTTCTTTATTTTTGGGGCCTGTGTGTTTTTCGACCTGGAAATGGCAAAAAAGGCGCGAAAACATTGATTTGTCTCTCCTGCCGCGCACACACTTCGGAGAGCTTGCAAAGGCCTAATAACCACAAGCAGCCCCTACTCCACTATGGGAGACACTGTTTTCATCAAGTTTGAAGCCTCAGTGTTGGCGCGGCAGCCTTTTCTTTTTCTTTCGGGATTGTGTTTTTCTCCACCTGAAAATGCCAAAGAAGGCATAAAAACATGGATTTGTCTCTCCTGCTGCGCACACACTTCGGAGAGCTTGCAAATGCCTAATAACCACAAGCAGCCCCTACTCCAATATAGGAGACACTGTTTTCATCAAGTTTGAAGCCTCAGTTTTGGCTGGACAGCCATTTCTTTATTTTTGGGGCCTGTGTGTTTTTCGACCTGGAAATGGCAAAAAAGGCGCGAAAACATTGATTTGTCTCTCCTGCCGCGCACACACTTCCGATAGCTTGCGAAGGCCTAAAAAACACAAGCTGCCCTTGAGTTATTGTGGGAGAGAATGTTTTCATCAAGTTTGAAGCCATAGTTTTGGCGCGGCAGCCGTTTCTTTCATTTTGGGGCCTATGTGTTTTTCGACCTTGAAATCGTAAAAAAGGCGCGAAAACATGGATTTGTCTCTCCTGCCGCGCACACACTTCCGATAGCTTGCGAAGGCCTAAAAAACACAAGCGGCCCTTGAGTTATTGTCTGAGAGACTGTTTTAATCAAGTTTGAAGCCTCAGTTTTGGCTGGACAGCCGTTTCTTTATTTTTGGGGCCTTTGTTTTCTTCGACCTGGAAATGGCAAAAAAGGCGCGAAAACATGGATTTGTCTCTCCTGCCGCGCACACACTTCTGATAGCGTGCAAAGGCCTAAAAAACACAAGCAGCCCGTGAGTTATTATGGGAGAGACTGTTTTCATCAAGTTTGAAGCCATAGTTTTGGCGCGGCAGCCGTTTCTTTCATTTTGGGGCCTATGTGTTTTTCGACCTTGAAATCGCAAAAAAGGCGCGAAAACATGGATTTGTCTCTCCTGCCGCGCACACACTTCGGAGAGCTTGCAAATGCCTAATAACCACAAGCAGCCCCTACTCCAATATGGGAGACACTGTTTTCATCAAGTTTGAAGCCTCAGTTTTGGCTGGACAGCCATTTCTTTATTTTTGGGGCCTGTGTGTTTTTCGACCTGGAAATGGCAAAAAAGGCGCGAAAACATTGATTTGTCTCTCCTGCCGCGCACACACTTCGGAGAGCTTGCAAAGGCCTAAAAAACACAAGCAGCCCGTGAGTTATTATGGGAGAGACTGTTTTCATCAAGTTTGAAGCCATAGTTTTGGCGCGGCAGCCGTTTCTTTCATTTTGGGGCCTATGTGTTTTTCGACCTTGAAATCGCAAAAAAGGCGCGAAAACATGGATTTGTCTCTCCTGCCGCGCACACACTTCGGAGAGCTTGCAAATGCCTAATAACCACAAGCAGCCCCTACTCCAATATGGGAGACACTGTTTTCATCAAGTTTGAAGCCTCAGTTTTGGCTGGACAGCCATTTCTTTATTTTTGGGGCCTGTGTGTTTTTCGACCTGGAAATGGCAAAAAAGGCGCGAAAACATTGATTTGTCTCTCCTGCCGCGCACACACTTCGGAGAGCTTGCAAAGGCCTAATAACCACAAGCAGCCCCTACTCCACTATGGGAGACACTGTTTTCATCAAGTTTGAAGCCTCAGTGTTGGCGCGGCAGCCTTTTCTTTCTCTTTCGGGATTGTGTTTTTCTCCACCTGAAAATGCCAAAGAAGGCATAAAAACATGGATTTGTCTCTCCTGCTGCGCACACACTTCGGAGAGCTTGCAAATGCCTAATAACCACAAGCAGCCCCTACTCCAATATGGGAGACACTGTTTTCATCAAGTTTGAAGCCTCAGTGTTGGCGCGGCAGCCTTTTCTTTCTCTTTCGGGATTGTGTTTTTCTCCACCTGAAAATGCCAAAGAAGGCATAAAAACATGGATTTGTCTCTCCTGCTGCGCACACACTTCGGAGAGCTTGCAAAGGCCTAATAACCACAAGCAGCCCCTACTCCACTATGGGAGACACTGTTTTCATCAAGTTTGAAGCCTCAGTGTTGGCGCGGCAGCCTTTTCTTTCTCTTTCGGGATTGTGTTTTTCTCCACCTGAAAATGCCAAAGAAGGCATAAAAACATGGATTTGTCTCTCCTGCTGCGCACACACTTCGGAGAGCTTGCAAATGCCTAATAACCACAAGCAGCCCCTACTCCACTATGGGAGACACTGTTTTCATCAAGTTTGAAGCCTCAGTGTTGGCGCGGCAGCCTTTTCTTTCTCTTTCGGGATTGTGTTTTTCTCCACCTGAAAATGCCAAAGAAGGCATAAAAACATGGATTTGTCTCTCCTGCTGCGCACACACTTCGGAGAGCTTGCAAATGCCTAATAACCACAAGCAGCCCCTACTCCATTATGGGAGACACTGTTTTCATCAAGTTTGAAGCCTCAGTGTTGGCGCGGCAGCCTTTTCTTTCTCTTTCGGGATTGTGTTTTTCTCCACCTGAAAATGCCAAAGAAGGCATAAAAACATGGATTTGTCTCTCCTGCTGCGCACACACTTCGGAGAGCTTGCAAATGCCTAATAACCACAAGCAGCCCCTACTCCAATATGGGAGACACTGTTTTCATCAAGTTTGAAGCCTCAGTTTTGGCTGGACAGCCATTTCTTTATTTTTGGGGCCTGTGTGTTTTTCGACCTGGAAATGGCAAAAAAGGCGCGAAAACATTGATTTGTCTCTCCTGCCGCGCACACACTTCGGAGAGCTTGCAAAGGCCTAATAACCACAAGCAGCCCCTACTCCACTATGGGAGACACTGTTTTCATCAAGTTTGAAGCCTCAGTGTTGGCGCGGCAGCCTTTTCTTTTTCTTTCGGGATTGTGTTTTTCTCCACCTGAAAATGCCAAAGAAGGCATAAAAACATGGATTTGTCTCTCCTGCTGCGCACACACTTCGGAGAGCTTGCAAATGCCTAATAACCACAAGCAGCCCCTACTCCAATATAGGAGACACTGTTTTCATCAAGTTTGAAGCCTCAGTTTTGGCTGGACAGCCATTTCTTTATTTTTGGGGCCTGTGTGTTTTTCGACCTGGAAATGGCAAAAAAGGCGCGAAAACATTGATTTGTCTCTCCTGCCGCGCACACACTTCGGAGAGCTTGCAAAGGCCTAATAACCACAAGCAGCCCCTACTCCACTATGGGAGACACTGTTTTCATCAAGTTTGAAGCCTCAGTGTTGGCGCGGCAGCCTTTTCTTTTTCTTTCGGGATTGTGTTTTTCTCCACCTGAAAATGCCAAAGAAGGCATAAAAACATGGATTTGTCTCTCCTGCTGCGCACACACTTCGGAGAGCTTGCAAATGCCTAATAACCACAAGCAGCCCCTACTCCAATATAGGAGACACTGTTTTCATCAAGTTTGAAGCCTCAGTTTTGGCTGGACAGCCATTTCTTTATTTTTGGGGCCTGTGTGTTTTTCGACCTGGAAATGGCAAAAAAGGCGCGAAAACATTGATTTGTCTCTCCTGCCGCGCACACACTTCCGATAGCTTGCGAAGGCCTAAAAAACACAAGCTGCCCTTGAGTTATTGTGGGAGAGAATGTTTTCATCAAGTTTGAAGCCATAGTTTTGGCGCGGCAGCCGTTTCTTTCATTTTGGGGCCTATGTGTTTTTCGACCTTGAAATCGTAAAAAAGGCGCGAAAACATGGATTTGTCTCTCCTGCCGCGCACACACTTCCGATAGCTTGCGAAGGCCTAAAAAACACAAGCGGCCCTTGAGTTATTGTCTGAGAGACTGTTTTAATCAAGTTTGAAGCCTCAGTTTTGGCTGGACAGCCGTTTCTTTATTTTTGGGGCCTTTGTTTTCTTCGACCTGGAAATGGCAAAAAAGCCGCGAAAACATGGATTTGTCTCTCCTGCCGCGCACACACTTCTGATAGCGTGCAAAGGCCTAAAAAACACAAGCAGCCCGTGAGTTATTATGGGAGAGACTGTTTTCATCAAGTTTGAAGCCATAGTTTTGGCGCGGCAGCCGTTTCTTTCATTTTGGGGCCTATGTGTTTTTCGACCTTGAAATCGCAAAAAAGGCGCGAAAACATGGATTTGTCTCTCCTGCCGCGCACACACTTCGGAGAGCTTGCAAATGCCTAATAACCACAAGCAGCCCCTACTCCAATATGGGAGACACTGTTTTCATCAAGTTTGAAGCCTCAGTTTTGGCTGGACAGCCATTTCTTTATTTTTGGGGCCTGTGTGTTTTTCGACCTGGAAATGGCAAAAAAGGCGCGAAAACATTGATTTGTCTCTCCTGCCGCGCACACACTTCGGAGAGCTTGCAAAGGCCTAAAAAACACAAGCAGCCCGTGAGTTATTATGGGAGAGACTGTTTTCATCAAGTTTGAAGCCATAGTTTTGGCGCGGCAGCCGTTTCTTTCATTTTGGGGCCTATGTGTTTTTCGACCTTGAAATCGCAAAAAAGGCGCGAAAACATGGATTTGTCTCTCCTGCCGCGCACACACTTCGGAGAGCTTGCAAATGCCTAATAACCACAAGCAGCCCCTACTCCAATATGGGAGACACTGTTTTCATCAAGTTTGAAGCCTCAGTTTTGGCTGGACAGCCATTTCTTTATTTTTGGGGCCTGTGTGTTTTTCGACCTGGAAATGGCAAAAAAGGCGCGAAAACATTGATTTGTCTCTCCTGCCGCGCACACACTTCGGAGAGCTTGCAAAGGCCTAATAACCACAAGCAGCCCCTACTCCACTATGGGAGACACTGTTTTCATCAAGTTTGAAGCCTCAGTGTTGGCGCGGCAGCCTTTTCTTTCTCTTTCGGGATTGTGTTTTTCTCCACCTGAAAATGCCAAAGAAGGCATAAAAACATGGATTTGTCTCTCCTGCTGCGCACACACTTCGGAGAGCTTGCAAATGCCTAATAACCACAAGCAGCCCCTACTCCAATATGGGAGACACTGTTTTCATCAAGTTTGAAGCCTCAGTGTTGGCGCGGCAGCCTTTTCTTTCTCTTTCGGGATTGTGTTTTTCTCCACCTGAAAATGCCAAAGAAGGCATAAAAACATGGATTTGTCTCTCCTGCTGCGCACACACTTCGGAGAGCTTGCAAAGGCCTAATAACCACAAGCAGCCCCTACTCCACTATGGGAGACACTGTTTTCATCAAGTTTGAAGCCTCAGTGTTGGCGCGGCAGCCTTTTCTTTCTCTTTCGGGATTGTGTTTTTCTCCACCTGAAAATGCCAAAGAAGGCATAAAAACATGGATTTGTCTCTCCTGCTGCGCACACACTTCGGAGAGCTTGCAAATGCCTAATAACCACAAGCAGCCCCTACTCCAATATGGGAGACACTGTTTTCATCAAGTTTGAAGCCTCAGTGTTGGCGCGGCAGCCTTTTCTTTCTCTTTCGGGATTGTGTTTTTCTCCACCTGAAAATGCCAAAGAAGGCATAAAAACATGGATTTGTCTTTCCTGCTGCGCACACACTTCGGAGAGCTTGCAAAGGCCTAATAACCACAAGCAGCCCCTACTCCACTATGGGAGACACTGTTTTCATCAAGTTTGAAGCCTCAGTGTTGGCGCGGCAGCCTTTTCTTTCTCTTTCGGGATTGTGTTTTTCTCCACCTGAAAATGCCAAAGAAGGCATAAAAACATGGATTTGTCTCTCCTGCTGCGCACACACTTCGGAGAGCTTGCAAATGCCTAATAACCACAAGCAGCCCCTACTCCAATATGGGAGACACTGTTTTCATCAAGTTTGAAGCCTCAGTGTTGGCGCGGCAGCCTTTTCTTTCTCTTTCGGGATTGTGTTTTTCTCCACCTGAAAATGCCAAAGAAGGCATAAAAACATGGATTTGTCTCTCCTGCTGCGCACACACTTCGGAGAGCTTGCAAAGGCCTAATAACCACAAGCAGCCCCTACTCCACTATGGGAGACACTGTTTTCATCAAGTTTGAAGCCTCAGTGTTGGCGCGGCAGCCTTTTCTTTCTCTTTCGGGATTGTGTTTTTCTCCACCTGAAAATGCCAAAGAAGGCATAAAAACATGGATTTGTCTCTCCTGCTGCGCACACACTTCGGAGAGCTTGCAAATGCCTAATAACCACAAGCAGCCCCTACTCCATTATGGGAGACACTGTTTTCATCAAGTTTGAAGCCTCAGTGTTGGCGCGGCAGCCTTTTCTTTCTCTTTCGGGATTGTGTTTTTCTCCACCTGAAAATGCCAAAGAAGGCATAAAAACATGGATTTGTCTCTCCTGCTGCGCACACACTTCGGAGAGCTTGCAAATGCCTAATAACCACAAGCAGCCCCTACTCCATTATGGGAGACACTGTTTTCATCAAGTTTGAAGCCTCAGTGTTGGCGCGGCAGCCTTTTCTTTCTCTTTCGGGATTGTGTTTTTCTCCACCTGAAAATGCCAAAGAAGGCATAAAAACATGGATTTGTCTCTCCTGCTGCGCACACACTTCGGAGAGCTTGCAAATGCCTAATAACCACAAGCAGCCCCTACTCCAATATGGGAGACACTGTTTTCATCAAGTTTGAAGCCTCAGTTTTGGCTGGACAGCCATTTCTTTATTTTTGGGGCCTGTGTGTTTTTCGACCTGGAAATGGCAAAAAAGGCGCGAAAACATTGATTTGTCTCTCCTGCCGCGCACACACTTCGGAGAGCTTGCAAAGGCCTAATAACCACAAGCAGCCCCTACTCCACTATGGGAGACACTGTTTTCATCAAGTTTGAAGCCTCAGTGTTGGCGCGGCAGCCTTTTCTTTTTCTTTCGGGATTGTGTTTTTCTCCACCTGAAAATGCCAAAGAAGGCATAAAAACATGGATTTGTCTCTCCTGCTGCGCACACACTTCGGAGAGCTTGCAAATGCCTAATAACCACAAGCAGCCCCTACTCCAATATAGGAGACACTGTTTTCATCAAGTTTGAAGCCTCAGTTTTGGCTGGACAGCCATTTCTTTATTTTTGGGGCCTGTGTGTTTTTCAACCTGGAAATGGCAAAAAAGGCGCGAAAACATTGATTTGTCTCTCCTGCCGCGCACACACTTCCGATAGCTTGCGAAGGCCTAAAAAACACAAGCTGCCCTTGAGTTATTGTGGGAGAGAATGTTTTCATCAAGTTTGAAGCCATAGTTTTGGCGCGGCAGCCGTTTCTTTCATTTTGGGGCCTATGTGTTTTTCGACCTTGAAATCGTAAAAAAGGCGCGAAAACATGGATTTGTCTCTCCTGCCGCGCACACACTTCCGATAGCTTGCGAAGGCCTAAAAAACACAAGCGGCCCTTGAGTTATTGTCTGAGAGACTGTTTTAATCAAGTTTGAAGCCTCAGTTTTGGCTGGACAGCCGTTTCTTTATTTTTGGGGCCTTTGTTTTCTTCGACCTGGAAATGGCAAAAAAGGCGCGAAAACATGGATTTGTCTCTCCTGCCGCGCACACACTTCTGATAGCGTGCAAAGGCCTAAAAAACACAAGCAGCCCGTGAGTTATTATGGGAGAGACTGTTTTCATCAAGTTTGAAGCCATAGTTTTGGCGCGGCAGCCGTTTCTTTCATTTTGGGGCCTATGTGTTTTTCGACCTTGAAATCGCAAAAAAGGCGCGAAAACATGGATTTGTCTCTCCTGCCGCGCACACACTTCGGAGAGCTTGCAAATGCCTAATAACCACAAGCAGCCCCTACTCCAATATGGGAGACACTGTTTTCATCAAGTTTGAAGCCTCAGTTTTGGCTGGACAGCCATTTCTTTATTTTTGGGGCCTGTGTGTTTTTCGACCTGGAAATGGCAAAAAAGGCGCGAAAACATTGATTTGTCTCTCCTGCCGCGCACACACTTCGGAGAGCTTGCAAAGGCCTAAAAAACACAAGCAGCCCGTGAGTTATTATGGGAGAGACTGTTTTCATCAAGTTTGAAGCCATAGTTTTGGCGCGGCAGCCGTTTCTTTCATTTTGGGGCCTATGTGTTTTTCGACCTTGAAATCGCAAAAAAGGCGCGAAAACATGGATTTGTCTCTCCTGCCGCGCACACACTTCGGAGAGCTTGCAAATGCCTAATAACCACAAGCAGCCCCTACTCCAATATGGGAGACACTGTTTTCATCAAGTTTGAAGCCTCAGTTTTGGCTGGACAGCCATTTCTTTATTTTTGGGGCCTGTGTGTTTTTCGACCTGGAAATGGCAAAAAAGGCGCGAAAACATTGATTTGTCTCTCCTGCCGCGCACACACTTCGGAGAGCTTGCAAAGGCCTAATAACCACAAGCAGCCCCTACTCCACTATGGGAGACACTGTTTTCATCAAGTTTGAAGCCTCAGTGTTGGCGCGGCAGCCTTTTCTTTCTCTTTCGGGATTGTGTTTTTCTCCACCTGAAAATGCCAAAGAAGGCATAAAAACATGGATTTGTCTCTCCTGCTGCGCACACACTTCGGAGAGCTTGCAAATGCCTAATAACCACAAGCAGCCCCTACTCCAATATGGGAGACACTGTTTTCATCAAGTTTGAAGCCTCAGTGTTGGCGCGGCAGCCTTTTCTTTCTCTTTCGGGATTGTGTTTTTCTCCACCTGAAAATGCCAAAGAAGGCATAAAAACATGGATTTGTCTCTCCTGCTGCGCACACACTTCGGAGAGCTTGCAAAGGCCTAATAACCACAAGCAGCCCCTACTCCACTATGGGAGACACTGTTTTCATCAAGTTTGAAGCCTCAGTGTTGGCGCGGCAGCCTTTTCTTTCTCTTTCGGGATTGTGTTTTTCTCCACCTGAAAATGCCAAAGAAGGCATAAAAACATGGATTTGTCTCTCCTGCTGCGCACACACTTCGGAGAGCTTGCAAAGGCCTAATAACCACAAGCAGCCCCTACTCCACTATGGGAGACACTGTTTTCATCAAGTTTGAAGCCTCAGTGTTGGCGCGGCAGCCTTTTCTTTCTCTTTCGGGATTGTGTTTTTCTCCACCTGAAAATGCCAAAGAAGGCATAAAAACATGGATTTGTCTCTCCTGCTGCGCACACACTTCGGAGAGCTTGCAAATGCCTAATAACCACAAGCAGCCCCTACTCCAATATGGGAGACACTGTTTTCATCAAGTTTGAAGCCTCAGTGTTGGCGCGGCAGCCTTTTCTTTCTCTTTCGGGATTGTGTTTTTCTCCACCTGAAAATGCCAAAGAAGGCATAAAAACATGGATTTGTCTCTCCTGCTGCGCACACACTTCGGAGAGCTTGCAAAGTCTAATAACCACAAGCAGCCCCTACTCCACTATGGGAGACACTGTTTTCATCAAGTTTGAAGCCTCAGTGTTGGCGCGGCAGCCTTTTCTTTCTCTTTCGGGATTGTGTTTTTCTCCACCTGAAAATGCCAAAGAAGGCATAAAAACATGGATTTGTCTCTCCTGCTGCGCACACACTTCGGAGAGCTTGCAAATGCCTAATAACCACAAGCAGCCCCTACTCCATTATGGGAGACACTGTTTTCATCAAGTTTGAAGCCTCAGTGTTGGCGCGGCAGCCTTTTCTTTCTCTTTCGGGATTGTGTTTTTCTCCACCTGAAAATGCCAAAGAAGGCATAAAAACATGGATTTGTCTCTCCTGCTGCGCACACACTTCGGAGAGCTTGCAAATGCCTAATAACCACAAGCAGCCCCTACTCCAATATGGGAGACACTGTTTTCATCAAGTTTGAAGCCTCAGTTTTGGCTGGACAGCCATTTCTTTATTTTTGGGGCCTGTGTGTTTTTCGACCTGGAAATGGCAAAAAAGGCGCGAAAACATTGATTTGTCTCTCCTGCCGCGCACACACTTCGGAGAGCTTGCAAAGGCCTAATAACCACAAGCAGCCCCTACTCCACTATGGGAGACACTGTTTTCATCAAGTTTGAAGCCTCAGTGTTGGCGCGGCAGCCTTTTCTTTTTCTTTCGGGATTGTGTTTTTCTCCACCTGAAAATGCCAAAGAAGGCATAAAAACATGGATTTGTCTCTCCTGCTGCGCACACACTTCGGAGAGCTTGCAAATGCCTAATAACCACAAGCAGCCCCTACTCCAATATAGGAGACACTGTTTTCATCAAGTTTGAAGCCTCAGTTTTGGCTGGACAGCCATTTCTTTATTTTTGGGGCCTGTGTGTTTTTCGACCTGGAAATGGCAAAAAAGGCGCGAAAACATTGATTTGTCTCTCCTGCCGCGCACACACTTCCGATAGCTTGCGAAGGCCTAAAAAACACAAGCTGCCCTTGAGTTATTGTGGGAGAGAATGTTTTCATCAAGTTTGAAGCCATAGTTTTGGCGCGGCAGCCGTTTCTTTCATTTTGGGGCCTATGTGTTTTTCGACCTTGAAATCGTAAAAAAGGCGCGAAAACATGGATTTGTCTCTCCTGCCGCGCACACACTTCCGATAGCTTGCGAAGGCCTAAAAAACACAAGCGGCCCTTGAGTTATTGTCTGAGAGACTGTTTTAATCAAGTTTGAAGCCTCAGTTTTGGCTGGACAGCCGTTTCTTTATTTTTGGGGCCTTTGTTTTCTTCGACCTGGAAATGGCAAAAAAGGCGCGAAAACATGGATTTGTCTCTCCTGCCGCGCACACACTTCTGATAGCGTGCAAAGGCCTAAAAAACACAAGCAGCCCGTGAGTTATTATGGGAGAGACTGTTTTCATCAAGTTTGAAGCCATAGTTTTGGCGCGGCAGCCGTTTCTTTCATTTTGGGGCCTATGTGTTTTTCGACCTTGAAATCGCAAAAAAGGCGCGAAAACATGGATTTGTCTCTCCTGCCGCGCACACACTTCGGAGAGCTTGCAAATGCCTAATAACCACAAGCAGCCCCTACTCCAATATGGGAGACACTGTTTTCATCAAGTTTGAAGCCTCAGTTTTGGCTGGACAGCCATTTCTTTATTTTTGGGGCCTGTGTGTTTTTCGACCTGGAAATGGCAAAAAAGGCGCGAAAACATTGATTTGTCTCTCCTGCCGCGCACACACTTCGGAGAGCTTGCAAAGGCCTAAAAAACACAAGCAGCCCGTGAGTTATTATGGGAGAGACTGTTTTCATCAAGTTTGAAGCCATAGTTTTGGCGCGGCAGCCGTTTCTTTCATTTTGGGGCCTATGTGTTTTTCGACCTTGAAATCGCAAAAAAGGCGCGAAAACATGGATTTGTCTCTCCTGCCGCGCACACACTTCGGAGAGCTTGCAAATGCCTAATAACCACAAGCAGCCCCTACTCCAATATGGGAGACACTGTTTTCATCAAGTTTGAAGCCTCAGTTTTGGCTGGACAGCCATTTCTTTATTTTTGGGGCCTGTGTGTTTTTCGACCTGGAAATGGCAAAAAAGGCGCGAAAACATTGATTTGTCTCTCCTGCCGCGCACACACTTCGGAGAGCTTGCAAAGGCCTAATAACCACAAGCAGCCCCTACTCCACTATGGGAGACACTGTTTTCATCAAGTTTGAAGCCTCAGTGTTGGCGCGGCAGCCTTTTCTTTCTCTTTCGGGATTGTGTTTTTCTCCACCTGAAAATGCCAAAGAAGGCATAAAAACATGGATTTGTCTCTCCTGCTGCGCACACACTTCGGAGAGCTTGCAAAGTCTAATAACCACAAGCAGCCCCTACTCCACTATGGGAGACACTGTTTTCATCAAGTTTGAAGCCTCAGTGTTGGCGCGGCAGCCTTTTCTTTCTCTTTCGGGATTGTGTTTTTCTCCACCTGAAAATGCCAAAGAAGGCATAAAAACATGGATTTGTCTCTCCTGCTGCGCACACACTTCGGAGAGCTTGCAAATGCCTAATAACCACAAGCAGCCCCTACTCCATTATGGGAGACACTGTTTTCATCAAGTTTGAAGCCTCAGTGTTGGCGCGGCAGCCTTTTCTTTCTCTTTCGGGATTGTGTTTTTCTCCACCTGAAAATGCCAAAGAAGGCATAAAAACATGGATTTGTCTCTCCTGCTGCGCACACACTTCGGAGAGCTTGCAAATGCCTAATAACCACAAGCAGCCCCTACTCCAATATGGGAGACACTGTTTTCATCAAGTTTGAAGCCTCAGTTTTGGCTGGACAGCCATTTCTTTATTTTTGGGGCCTGTGTGTTTTTCGACCTGGAAATGGCAAAAAAGGCGCGAAAACATTGATTTGTCTCTCCTGCCGCGCACACACTTCGGAGAGCTTGCAAAGGCCTAATAACCACAAGCAGCCCCTACTCCACTATGGGAGACACTGTTTTCATCAAGTTTGAAGCCTCAGTGTTGGCGCGGCAGCCTTTTCTTTTTCTTTCGGGATTGTGTTTTTCTCCACCTGAAAATGCCAAAGAAGGCATAAAAACATGGATTTGTCTCTCCTGCTGCGCACACACTTCGGAGAGCTTGCAAATGCCTAATAACCACAAGCAGCCCCTACTCCAATATAGGAGACACTGTTTTCATCAAGTTTGAAGCCTCAGTTTTGGCTGGACAGCCATTTCTTTATTTTTGGGGCCTGTGTGTTTTTCGACCTGGAAATGGCAAAAAAGGCGCGAAAACATTGATTTGTCTCTCCTGCCGCGCACACACTTCCGATAGCTTGCGAAGGCCTAAAAAACACAAGCTGCCCTTGAGTTATTGTGGGAGAGAATGTTTTCATCAAGTTTGAAGCCATAGTTTTGGCGCGGCAGCCGTTTCTTTCATTTTGGGGCCTATGTGTTTTTCGACCTTGAAATCGTAAAAAAGGCGCGAAAACATGGATTTGTCTCTCCTGCCGCGCACACACTTCCGATAGCTTGCGAAGGCCTAAAAAACACAAGCGGCCCTTGAGTTATTGTCTGAGAGACTGTTTTAATCAAGTTTGAAGCCTCAGTTTTGGCTGGACAGCCGTTTCTTTATTTTTGGGGCCTTTGTTTTCTTCGACCTGGAAATGGCAAAAAAGGCGCGAAAACATGGATTTGTCTCTCCTGCCGCGCACACACTTCTGATAGCGTGCAAAGGCCTAAAAAACACAAGCAGCCCGTGAGTTATTATGGGAGAGACTGTTTTCATCAAGTTTGAAGCCATAGTTTTGGCGCGGCAGCCGTTTCTTTCATTTTGGGGCCTATGTGTTTTTCGACCTTGAAATCGCAAAAAAGGCGCGAAAACATGGATTTGTCTCTCCTGCCGCGCACACACTTCGGAGAGCTTGCAAATGCCTAATAACCACAAGCAGCCCCTACTCCAATATGGGAGACACTGTTTTCATCAAGTTTGAAGCCTCAGTTTTGGCTGGACAGCCATTTCTTTATTTTTGGGGCCTGTGTGTTTTTCGACCTGGAAATGGCAAAAAAGGCGCGAAAACATTGATTTGTCTCTCCTGCCGCGCACACACTTCGGAGAGCTTGCAAAGGCCTAAAAAACACAAGCAGCCCGTGAGTTATTATGGGAGAGACTGTTTTCATCAAGTTTGAAGCCATAGTTTTGGCGCGGCAGCCGTTTCTTTCATTTTGGGGCCTATGTGTTTTTCGACCTTGAAATCGCAAAAAAGGCGCGAAAACATGGATTTGTCTCTCCTGCCGCGCACACACTTCGGAGAGCTTGCAAATGCCTAATAACCACAAGCAGCCCCTACTCCAATATGGGAGACACTGTTTTCATCAAGTTTGAAGCCTCAGTTTTGGCTGGACAGCCATTTCTTTATTTTTGGGGCCTGTGTGTTTTTCGACCTGGAAATGGCAAAAAAGGCGCGAAAACATTGATTTGTCTCTCCTGCCGCGCACACACTTCGGAGAGCTTGCAAAGGCCTAATAACCACAAGCAGCCCCTACTCCACTATGGGAGACACTGTTTTCATCAAGTTTGAAGCCTCAGTGTTGGCGCGGCAGCCTTTTCTTTCTCTTTCGGGATTGTGTTTTTCTCCACCTGAAAATGCCAAAGAAGGCATAAAAACATGGATTTGTCTCTCCTGCTGCGCACACACTTCGGAGAGCTTGCAAATGCCTAATAACCACAAGCAGCCCCTACTCCAATATGGGAGACACTGTTTTCATCAAGTTTGAAGCCTCAGTGTTGGCGCGGCAGCCTTTTCTTTCTCTTTCGGGATTGTGTTTTTCTCCACCTGAAAATGCCAAAGAAGGCATAAAAACATGGATTTGTCTCTCCTGCTGCGCACACACTTCGGAGAGCTTGCAAATGCCTAATAACCACAAGCAGCCCCTACTCCAATATAGGAGACACTGTTTTCATCAAGTTTGAAGCCTCAGTTTTGGCTGGACAGCCATTTCTTTATTTTTGGGGCCTGTGTGTTTTTCGACCTGGAAATGGCAAAAAAGGCGCGAAAACATTGATTTGTCTCTCCTGCCGCGCACACACTTCCGATAGCTTGCGAAGGCCTAAAAAACACAAGCTGCCCTTGAGTTATTGTGGGAGAGAATGTTTTCATCAAGTTTGAAGCCATAGTTTTGGCGCGGCAGCCGTTTCTTTCATTTTGGGGCCTATGTGTTTTTCGACCTTGAAATCGTAAAAAAGGCGCGAAAACATGGATTTGTCTCTCCTGCCGCGCACACACTTCCGATAGCTTGCGAAGGCCTAAAAAACACAAGCGGCCCTTGAGTTATTGTCTGAGAGACTGTTTTAATCAAGTTTGAAGCCTCAGTTTTGGCTGGACAGCCGTTTCTTTATTTTTGGGGCCTTTGTTTTCTTCGACCTGGAAATGGCAAAAAAGGCGCGAAAACATGGATTTGTCTCTCCTGCCGCGCACACACTTCTGATAGCGTGCAAAGGCCTAAAAAACACAAGCAGCCCGTGAGTTATTATGGGAGAGACTGTTTTCATCAAGTTTGAAGCCATAGTTTTGGCGCGGCAGCCGTTTCTTTCATTTTGGGGCCTATGTGTTTTTCGACCTTGAAATCGCAAAAAAGGCGCGAAAACATGGATTTGTCTCTCCTGCCGCGCACACACTTCGGAGAGCTTGCAAATGCCTAATAACCACAAGCAGCCCCTACTCCAATATGGGAGACACTGTTTTCATCAAGTTTGAAGCCTCAGTTTTGGCTGGACAGCCATTTCTTTATTTTTGGGGCCTGTGTGTTTTTCGACCTGGAAATGGCAAAAAAGGCGCGAAAACATTGATTTGTCTCTCCTGCCGCGCACACACTTCGGAGAGCTTGCAAAGGCCTAAAAAACACAAGCAGCCCGTGAGTTATTATGGGAGAGACTGTTTTCATCAAGTTTGAAGCCATAGTTTTGGCGCGGCAGCCGTTTCTTTCATTTTGGGGCCTATGTGTTTTTCGACCTTGAAATCGCAAAAAAGGCGCGAAAACATGGATTTGTCTCTCCTGCCGCGCACACACTTCGGAGAGCTTGCAAATGCCTAATAACCACAAGCAGCCCCTACTCCAATATGGGAGACACTGTTTTCATCAAGTTTGAAGCCTCAGTTTTGGCTGGACAGCCATTTCTTTATTTTTGGGGCCTGTGTGTTTTTCGACCTGGAAATGGCAAAAAAGGCGCGAAAACATTGATTTGTCTCTCCTGCCGCGCACACACTTCGGAGAGCTTGCAAAGGCCTAATAACCACAAGCAGCCCCTACTCCACTATGGGAGACACTGTTTTCATCAAGTTTGAAGCCTCAGTGTTGGCGCGGCAGCCTTTTCTTTCTCTTTCGGGATTGTGTTTTTCTCCACCTGAAAATGCCAAAGAAGGCATAAAAACATGGATTTGTCTCTCCTGCTGCGCACACACTTCGGAGAGCTTGCAAAGTCTAATAACCACAAGCAGCCCCTACTCCACTATGGGAGACACTGTTTTCATCAAGTTTGAAGCCTCAGTGTTGGCGCGGCAGCCTTTTCTTTCTCTTTCGGGATTGTGTTTTTCTCCACCTGAAAATGCCAAAGAAGGCATAAAAACATGGATTTGTCTCTCCTGCTGCGCACACACTTCGGAGAGCTTGCAAATGCCTAATAACCACAAGCAGCCCCTACTCCATTATGGGAGACACTGTTTTCATCA
Source organism: Argentina silus (assembly GCF_951799395.1). NCBI lineage: Eukaryota > Metazoa > Chordata > Actinopteri > Argentiniformes > Argentinidae > Argentina > Argentina silus. The sequence goes on along the minus strand of NW_028152989.1, from coordinate 30,661 downwards.
AGTTTGAAGCCTCAGTGTTGGCGCGGCAGCCTTTTCTTTCTCTTTCGGGATTGTGTTTTTCTCCACCTGAAAATGCCAAAGAAGGCATAAAAACATGGATTTGTCTCTCCTGCTGCGCACACACTTCGGAGAGCTTGCAAATGCCTAATAACCACAAGCAGCCCCTACTCCAATATGGGAGACACTGTTTTCATCAAGTTTGAAGCCTCAGTTTTGGCTGGACAGCCATTTCTTTATTTTTGGGGCCTGTGTGTTTTTCGACCTGGAAATGGCAAAAAAGGCGCGAAAACATTGATTTGTCTCTCCTGCCGCGCACACACTTCGGAGAGCTTGCAAAGGCCTAATAACCACAAGCAGCCCCTACTCCACTATGGGAGACACTGTTTTCATCAAGTTTGAAGCCTCAGTGTTGGCGCGGCAGCCTTTTCTTTTTCTTTCGGGATTGTGTTTTTCTCCACCTGAAAATGCCAAAGAAGGCATAAAAACATGGATTTGTCTCTCCTGCTGCGCACACACTTCGGAGAGCTTGCAAATGCCTAATAACCACAAGCAGCCCCTACTCCAATATAGGAGACACTGTTTTCATCAAGTTTGAAGCCTCAGTTTTGGCTGGACAGCCATTTCTTTATTTTTGGGGCCTGTGTGTTTTTCGACCTGGAAATGGCAAAAAAGGCGCGAAAACATTGATTTGTCTCTCCTGCCGCGCACACACTTCCGATAGCTTGCGAAGGCCTAAAAAACACAAGCTGCCCTTGAGTTATTGTGGGAGAGAATGTTTTCATCAAGTTTGAAGCCATAGTTTTGGCGCGGCAGCCGTTTCTTTCATTTTGGGGCCTATGTGTTTTTCGACCTTGAAATCGTAAAAAAGGCGCGAAAACATGGATTTGTCTCTCCTGCCGCGCACACACTTCCGATAGCTTGCGAAGGCCTAAAAAACACAAGCGGCCCTTGAGTTATTGTCTGAGAGACTGTTTTAATCAAGTTTGAAGCCTCAGTTTTGGCTGGACAGCCGTTTCTTTATTTTTGGGGCCTTTGTTTTCTTCGACCTGGAAATGGCAAAAAAGGCGCGAAAACATGGATTTGTCTCTCCTGCCGCGCACACACTTCTGATAGCGTGCAAAGGCCTAAAAAACACAAGCAGCCCGTGAGTTATTATGGGAGAGACTGTTTTCATCAAGTTTGAAGCCATAGTTTTGGCGCGGCAGCCGTTTCTTTCATTTTGGGGCCTATGTGTTTTTCGACCTTGAAATCGCAAAAAAGGCGCGAAAACATGGATTTGTCTCTCCTGCCGCGCACACACTTCGGAGAGCTTGCAAATGCCTAATAACCACAAGCAGCCCCTACTCCAATATGGGAGACACTGTTTTCATCAAGTTTGAAGCCTCAGTTTTGGCTGGACAGCCATTTCTTTATTTTTGGGGCCTGTGTGTTTTTCGACCTGGAAATGGCAAAAAAGGCGCGAAAACATTGATTTGTCTCTCCTGCCGCGCACACACTTCGGAGAGCTTGCAAAGGCCTAAAAAACACAAGCAGCCCGTGAGTTATTATGGGAGAGACTGTTTTCATCAAGTTTGAAGCCATAGTTTTGGCGCGGCAGCCGTTTCTTTCATTTTGGGGCCTATGTGTTTTTCGACCTTGAAATCGCAAAAAAGGCGCGAAAACATGGATTTGTCTCTCCTGCCGCGCACACACTTCGGAGAGCTTGCAAATGCCTAATAACCACAAGCAGCCCCTACTCCAATATGGGAGACACTGTTTTCATCAAGTTTGAAGCCTCAGTTTTGGCTGGACAGCCATTTCTTTATTTTTGGGGCCTGTGTGTTTTTCGACCTGGAAATGGCAAAAAAGGCGCGAAAACATTGATTTGTCTCTCCTGCCGCGCACACACTTCGGAGAGCTTGCAAAGGCCTAATAACCACAAGCAGCCCCTACTCCACTATGGGAGACACTGTTTTCATCAAGTTTGAAGCCTCAGTGTTGGCGCGGCAGCCTTTTCTTTCTCTTTCGGGATTGTGTTTTTCTCCACCTGAAAATGCCAAAGAAGGCATAAAAACATGGATTTGTCTCTCCTGCTGCGCACACACTTCGGAGAGCTTGCAAATGCCTAATAACCACAAGCAGCCCCTACTCCAATATGGGAGACACTGTTTTCATCAAGTTTGAAGCCTCAGTGTTGGCGCGGCAGCCTTTTCTTTCTCTTTCGGGATTGTGTTTTTCTCCACCTGAAAATGCCAAAGAAGGCATAAAAACATGGATTTGTCTCTCCTGCTGCGCACACACTTCGGAGAGCTTGCAAAGGCCTAATAACCACAAGCAGCCCCTACTCCACTATGGGAGACACTGTTTTCATCAAGTTTGAAGCCTCAGTGTTGGCGCGGCAGCCTTTTCTTTCTCTTTCGGGATTGTGTTTTTCTCCACCTGAAAATGCCAAAGAAGGCATAAAAACATGGATTTGTCTCTCCTGCTGCGCACACACTTCGGAGAGCTTGCAAATGCCTAATAACCACAAGCAGCCCCTACTCCAATATGGGAGACACTGTTTTCATCAAGTTTGAAGCCTCAGTGTTGGCGCGGCAGCCTTTTCTTTCTCTTTCGGGATTGTGTTTTTCTCCACCTGAAAATGCCAAAGAAGGCATAAAAACATGGATTTGTCTCTCCTGCTGCGCACACACTTCGGAGAGCTTGCAAAGGCCTAATAACCACAAGCAGCCCCTACTCCACTATGGGAGACACTGTTTTCATCAAGTTTGAAGCCTCAGTGTTGGCGCGGCAGCCTTTTCTTTCTCTTTCGGGATTGTGTTTTTCTCCACCTGAAAATGCCAAAGAAGGCATAAAAACATGGATTTGTCTCTCCTGCTGCGCACACACTTCGGAGAGCTTGCAAATGCCTAATAACCACAAGCAGCCCCTACTCCATTATGGGAGACACTGTTTTCATCAAGTTTGAAGCCTCAGTGTTGGCGCGGCAGCCTTTTCTTTCTCTTTCGGGATTGTGTTTTTCTCCACCTGAAAATGCCAAAGAAGGCATAAAAACATGGATTTGTCTCTCCTGCTGCGCACACACTTCGGAGAGCTTGCAAATGCCTAATAACCACAAGCAGCCCCTACTCCAATATGGGAGACACTGTTTTCATCAAGTTTGAAGCCTCAGTTTTGGCTGGACAGCCATTTCTTTATTTTTGGGGCCTGTGTGTTTTTCGACCTGGAAATGGCAAAAAAGGCGCGAAAACATTGATTTGTCTCTCCTGCCGCGCACACACTTCGGAGAGCTTGCAAAGGCCTAATAACCACAAGCAGCCCCTACTCCACTATGGGAGACACTGTTTTCATCAAGTTTGAAGCCTCAGTGTTGGCGCGGCAGCCTTTTCTTTTTCTTTCGGGATTGTGTTTTTCTCCACCTGAAAATGCCAAAGAAGGCATAAAAACATGGATTTGTCTCTCCTGCTGCGCACACACTTCGGAGAGCTTGCAAATGCCTAATAACCACAAGCAGCCCCTACTCCAATATAGGAGACACTGTTTTCATCAAGTTTGAAGCCTCAGTTTTGGCTGGACAGCCATTTCTTTATTTTTGGGGCCTGTGTGTTTTTCGACCTGGAAATGGCAAAAAAGGCGCGAAAACATTGATTTGTCTCTCCTGCCGCGCACACACTTCCGATAGCTTGCGAAGGCCTAAAAAACACAAGCTGCCCTTGAGTTATTGTGGGAGAGAATGTTTTCATCAAGTTTGAAGCCATAGTTTTGGCGCGGCAGCCGTTTCTTTCATTTTGGGGCCTATGTGTTTTTCGACCTTGAAATCGTAAAAAAGGCGCGAAAACATGGATTTGTCTCTCCTGCCGCGCACACACTTCCGATAGCTTGCGAAGGCCTAAAAAACACAAGCGGCCCTTGAGTTATTGTCTGAGAGACTGTTTTAATCAAGTTTGAAGCCTCAGTTTTCGCTGGACAGCCGTTTCTTTATTTTTGGGGCCTTTGTTTTCTTCGACCTGGAAATGGCAAAAAAGGCGCGAAAACATGGATTTGTCTCTCCTGCCGCGCACACACTTCTGATAGCGTGCAAAGGCCTAAAAAACACAAGCAGCCCGTGAGTTATTATGGGAGAGACTGTTTTCATCAAGTTTGAAGCCATAGTTTTGGCGCGGCAGCCGTTTCTTTCATTTTGGGGCCTATGTGTTTTTCGACCTTGAAATCGCAAAAAAGACGCGAAAACATGGATTTGTCTCTCCTGCCGCGCACACACTTCGGAGAGCTTGCAAATGCCTAATAACCACAAGCAGCCCCTACTCCAATATGGGAGACACTGTTTTCATCAAGTTTGAAGCCTCAGTTTTGGCTGGACAGCCATTTCTTTATTTTTGGGGCCTGTGTGTTTTTCGACCTGGAAATGTCAAAAAAGGCGCGAAAACATTGATTTGTCTCTCCTGCCGCGCACACACTTCGGAGAGCTTGCAAAGGCCTAAAAAACACAAGCAGCCCGTGAGTTATTATGGGAGAGACTGTTTTCATCAAGTTTGAAGCCATAGTTTTGGCGCGGCAGCCGTTTCTTTCATTTTGGGGCCTATGTGTTTTTCGACCTTGAAATCGCAAAAAAGGCGCGAAAACATGGATTTGTCTCTCCTGCCGCGCACACACTTCGGAGAGCTTGCAAATGCCTAATAACCACAAGCAGCCCCTACTCCAATATGGGAGACACTGTTTTCATCAAGTTTGAAGCCTCAGTTTTGGCTGGACAGCCATTTCTTTATTTTTGGGGCCTGTGTGTTTTTCGACCTGGAAATGGCAAAAAAGGCGCGAAAACATTGATTTGTCTCTCCTGCCGCGCACACACTTCGGAGAGCTTGCAAAGGCCTAATAACCACAAGCAGCCCCTACTCCACTATGGGAGACACTGTTTTCATCAAGTTTGAAGCCTCAGTGTTGGCGCGGCAGCCTTTTCTTTCTCTTTCGGGATTGTGTTTTTCTCCACCTGAAAATGCCAAAGAAGGCATAAAAACATGGATTTGTCTCTCCTGCTGCGCACACACTTCGGAGAGCTTGCAAATGCCTAATAACCACAAGCAGCCCCTACTCCAATATGGGAGACACTGTTTTCATCAAGTTTGAAGCCTCAGTGTTGGCGCGGCAGCCTTTTCTTTCTCTTTCGGGATTGTGTTTTTCTCCACCTGAAAATGCCAAAGAAGGCATAAAAACATGGATTTGTCTCTCCTGCTGCGCACACACTTCGGAGAGCTTGCAAAGGCCTAATAACCACAAGCAGCCCCTACTCCACTATGGGAGACACTGTTTTCATCAAGTTTGAAGCCTCAGTGTTGGCGCGGCAGCCTTTTCTTTCTCTTTCGGGATTGTGTTTTTCTCCACCTGAAAATGCCAAAGAAGGCATAAAAACATGGATTTGTCTCTCCTGCTGCGCACACACTTCGGAGAGCTTGCAAATGCCTAATAACCACAAGCAGCCCCTACTCCAATATGGGAGACACTGTTTTCATCAAGTTTGAAGCCTCAGTGTTGGCGCGGCAGCCTTTTCTTTCTCTTTCGGGATTGTGTTTTTCTCCACCTGAAAATGCCAAAGAAGGCATAAAAACATGGATTTGTCTCTCCTGCTGCGCACACACTTCGGAGAGCTTGCAAAGGCCTAATAACCACAAGCAGCCCCTACTCCACTATGGGAGACACTGTTTTCATCAAGTTTGAAGCCTCAGTGTTGGCGCGGCAGCCTTTTCTTTCTCTTTCGGGATTGTGTTTTTCTCCACCTGAAAATGCCAAAGAAGGCATAAAAACATGGATTTGTCTCTCCTGCTGCGCACACACTTCGGAGAGCTTGCAAATGCCTAATAACCACAAGCAGCCCCTACTCCATTATGGGAGACACTGTTTTCATCAAGTTTGAAGCCTCAGTGTTGGCGCGGCAGCCTTTTCTTTCTCTTTCGGGATTGTGTTTTTCTCCACCTGAAAATGCCAAAGAAGGCATAAAAACATGGATTTGTCTCTCCTGCTGCGCACACACTTCGGAGAGCTTGCAAATGCCTAATAACCACAAGCAGCCCCTACTCCAATATGGGAGACACTGTTTTCATCAAGTTTGAAGCCTCAGTTTTGGCTGGACAGCCATTTCTTTATTTTTGGGGCCTGTGTGTTTTTCGACCTGGAAATGGCAAAAAAGGCGCGAAAACATTGATTTGTCTCTCCTGCCGCGCACACACTTCGGAGAGCTTGCAAAGGCCTAATAACCACAAGCAGCCCCTACTCCACTATGGGAGACACTGTTTTCATCAAGTTTGAAGTCTCAGTGTTGGCGCGGCAGCCTTTTCTTTTTCTTTCGGGATTGTGTTTTTCTCCACCTGAAAATGCCAAAGAAGGCATAAAAACATGGATTTGTCTCTCCTGCTGCGCACACACTTCGGAGAGCTTGCAAATGCCTAATAACCACAAGCAGCCCCTACTCCAATATAGGAGACACTGTTTTCATCAAGTTTGAAGCCTCAGTTTTGGCTGGACAGCCATTTCTTTATTTTTGGGGCCTGTGTGTTTTTCGACCTGGAAATGGCAAAAAAGGCGCGAAAACATTGATTTGTCTCTCCTGCCGCGCACACACTTCCGATAGCTTGCGAAGGCCTAAAAAACACAAGCTGCCCTTGAGTTATTGTGGGAGAGAATGTTTTCATCAAGTTTGAAGCCATAGTTTTGGCGCGGCAGCCGTTTCTTTCATTTTGGGGCCTATGTGTTTTTCGACCTTGAAATCGTAAAAAAGGCGCGAAAACATGGATTTGTCTCTCCTGCCGCGCACACACTTCCGATAGCTTGCGAAGGCCTAAAAAACACAAGCGGCCCTTGAGTTATTGTCTGAGAGACTGTTTTAATCAAGTTTGAAGCCTCAGTTTTGGCTGGACAGCCGTTTCTTTATTTTTGGGGCCTTTGTTTTCTTCGACCTGGAAATGGCAAAAAAGGCGCGAAAACATGGATTTGTCTCTCCTGCCGCGCACACACTTCTGATAGCGTGCAAAGGCCTAAAAAACACAAGCAGCCCGTGAGTTATTATGGGAGAGACTGTTTTCATCAAGTTTGAAGCCATAGTTTTGGCGCGGCAGCCGTTTCTTTCATTTTGGGGCCTATGTGTTTTTCGACCTTGAAATCGCAAAAAAGGCGCGAAAACATGGATTTGTCTCTCCTGCCGCGCACACACTTCGGAGAGCTTGCAAATGCCTAATAACCACAAGCAGCCCCTACTCCAATATGGGAGACACTGTTTTCATCAAGTTTGAAGCCTCAGTTTTGGCTGGACAGCCATTTCTTTATTTTTGGGGCCTGTGTGTTTTTCGACCTGGAAATGGCAAAAAAGGCGCGAAAACATTGATTTGTCTCTCCTGCCGCGCACACACTTCGGAGAGCTTGCAAAGGCCTAAAAAACACAAGCAGCCCGTGAGTTATTATGGGAGAGACTGTTTTCATCAAGTTTGAAGCCATAGTTTTGGCGCGGCAGCCGTTTCTTTCATTTTGGGGCCTATGTGTTTTTCGACCTTGAAATCGCAAAAAAGGCGCGAAAACATGGATTTGTCTCTCCTGCCGCGCACACACTTCGGAGAGCTTGCAAATGCCTAATAACCACAAGCAGCCCCTACTCCAATATGGGAGACACTGTTTTCATCAAGTTTGAAGCCTCAGTTTTGGCTGGACAGCCATTTCTTTATTTTTGGGGCCTGTGTGTTTTTCGACCTGGAAATGGCAAAAAAGGCGCGAAAACATTGATTTGTCTCTCCTGCCGCGCACACACTTCGGAGAGCTTGCAAAGGCCTAATAACCACAAGCAGCCCCTACTCCACTATGGGAGACACTGTTTTCATCAAGTTTGAAGCCTCAGTGTTGGCGCGGCAGCCTTTTCTTTCTCTTTCGGGATTGTGTTTTTCTCCACCTGAAAATGCCAAAGAAGGCATAAAAACATGGATTTGTCTCTCCTGCTGCGCACACACTTCGGAGAGCTTGCAAAGGCCTAATAACCACAAGCAGCCCCTACTCCACTATGGGAGACACTGTTTTCATCAAGTTTGAAGCCTCAGTGTTGGCGCGGCAGCCTTTTCTTTCTCTTTCGGGATTGTGTTTTTCTCCACCTGAAAATGCCAAAGAAGGCATAAAAACATGGATTTGTCTCTCCTGCTGCGCACACACTTCGGAGAGCTTGCAAATGCCTAATAACCACAAGCAGCCCCTACTCCAATATGGGAGACACTGTTTTCATCAAGTTTGAAGCCTCAGTGTTGGCGCGGCAGCCTTTTCTTTCTCTTTCGGGATTGTGTTTTTCTCCACCTGAAAATGCCAAAGAAGGCATAAAAACATGGATTTGTCTCTCCTGCTGCGCACACACTTCGGAGAGCTTGCAAAGGCCTAATAACCACAAGCAGCCCCTACTCCACTATGGGAGACACTGTTTTCATCAAGTTTGAAGCCTCAGTGTTGGCGCGGCAGCCTTTTCTTTCTCTTTCGGGATTGTGTTTTTCTCCACCTGAAAATGCCAAAGAAGGCATAAAAACATGGATTTGTCTCTCCTGCTGCGCACACACTTCGGAGAGCTTGCAAATGCCTAATAACCACAAGCAGCCCCTACTCCAATATGGGAGACACTGTTTTCATCAAGTTTGAAGCCTCAGTGTTGGCGCGGCAGCCTTTTCTTTCTCTTTCGGGATTGTGTTTTTCTCCACCTGAAAATGCCAAAGAAGGCATAAAAACATGGATTTGTCTCTCCTGCTGCGCACACACTTCGGAGAGCTTGCAAAGGCCTAATAACCACAAGCAGCCCCTACTCCACTATGGGAGACACTGTTTTCATCAAGTTTGAAGCCTCAGTGTTGGCGCGGCAGCCTTTTCTTTCTCTTTCGGGATTGTGTTTTTCTCCACCTGAAAATGCCAAAGAAGGCATAAAAACATGGATTTGTCTCTCCTGCTGCGCACACACTTCGGAGAGCTTGCAAATGCCTAATAACCACAAGCAGCCCCTACTCCATTATGGGAGACACTGTTTTCATCAAGTTTGAAGCCTCAGTGTTGGCGCGGCAGCCTTTTCTTTCTCTTTCGGGATTGTGTTTTTCTCCACCTGAAAATGCCAAAGAAGGCATAAAAACATGGATTTGTCTCTCCTGCTGCGCACACACTTCGGAGAGCTTGCAAATGCCTAATAACCACAAGCAGCCCCTACTCCAATATGGGAGACACTGTTTTCATCAAGTTTGAAGCCTCAGTTTTGGCTGGACAGCCATTTCTTTATTTTTGGGGCCTGTGTGTTTTTCGACCTGGAAATGGCAAAAAAGGCGCGAAAACATTGATTTGTCTCTCCTGCCGCGCACACACTTCGGAGAGCTTGCAAAGGCCTAATAACCACAAGCAGCCCCTACTCCACTATGGGAGACACTGTTTTCATCAAGTTTGAAGCCTCAGTGTTGGCGCGGCAGCCTTTTCTTTTTCTTTCGGGATTGTGTTTTTCTCCACCTGAAAATGCCAAAGAAGGCATAAAAACATGGATTTGTCTCTCCTGCTGCGCACACACTTCGGAGAGCTTGCAAATGCCTAATAACCACAAGCAGCCCCTACTCCAATATAGGAGACACTGTTTTCATCAAGTTTGAAGCCTCAGTTTTGGCTGGACAGCCATTTCTTTATTTTTGGGGCCTGTGTGTTTTTCGACCTGGAAATGGCAAAAAAGGCGCGAAAACATTGATTTGTCTCTCCTGCCGCGCACACACTTCCGATAGCTTGCGAAGGCCTAAAAAACACAAGCTGCCCTTGAGTTATTGTGGGAGAGAATGTTTTCATCAAGTTTGAAGCCATAGTTTTGGCGCGGCAGCCGTTTCTTTCATTTTGGGGCCTATGTGTTTTTCGACCTTGAAATCGTAAAAAAGGCGCGAAAACATGGATTTGTCTCTCCTGCCGCGCACACACTTCCGATAGCTTGCGAAGGCCTAAAAAACACAAGCGGCCCTTGAGTTATTGTCTGAGAGACTGTTTTAATCAAGTTTGAAGCCTCAGTTTTGGCTGGACAGCCGTTTCTTTATTTTTGGGGCCTTTGTTTTCTTCGACCTGGAAATGGCAAAAAAGGCGCGAAAACATGGATTTGTCTCTCCTGCCGCGCACACACTTCTGATAGCGTGCAAAGGCCTAAAAAACACAAGCAGCCCGTGAGTTATTATGGGAGAGACTGTTTTCATCAAGTTTGAAGCCATAGTTTTGGCGCGGCAGCCGTTTCTTTCATTTTGGGGCCTATGTGTTTTTCGACCTTGAAATCGCAAAAAAGGCGCGAAAACATGGATTTGTCTCTCCTGCCGCGCACACACTTCGGAGAGCTTGCAAATGCCTAATAACCACAAGCAGCCCCTACTCCAATATGGGAGACACTGTTTTCATCAAGTTTGAAGCCTCAGTTTTGGCTGGACAGCCATTTCTTTATTTTTGGGGCCTGTGTGTTTTTCAACCTGGAAATGGCAAAAAAGGCGCGAAAACATTGATTTGTCTCTCCTGCCGCGCACACACTTCGGAGAGCTTGCAAAGGCCTAAAAAACACAAGCAGCCCGTGAGTTATTATGGGAGAGACTGTTTTCATCAAGTTTGAAGCCATAGTTTTGGCGCGGCAGCCGTTTCTTTCATTTTGGGGCCTATGTGTTTTTCGACCTTGAAATCGCAAAAAAGGCGCGAAAACATGGATTTGTCTCTCCTGCCGCGCACACACTTCGGAGAGCTTGCAAATGCCTAATAACCACAAGCAGCCCCTACTCCAATATGGGAGACACTGTTTTCATCAAGTTTGAAGCCTCAGTTTTGGCTGGACAGCCATTTCTTTATTTTTGGGGCCTGTGTGTTTTTCGACCTGGAAATGGCAAAAAAGGCGCGAAAACATTGATTTGTCTCTCCTGCCGCGCACACACTTCGGAGAGCTTGCAAAGGCCTAATAACCACAAGCAGCCCCTACTCCACTATGGGAGACACTGTTTTCATCAAGTTTGAAGCCTCAGTGTTGGCGCGGCAGCCTTTTCTTTCTCTTTCGGGATTGTGTTTTTCTCCACCTGAAAATGCCAAAGAAGGCATAAAAACATGGATTTGTCTCTCCTGCTGCGCACACACTTCGGAGAGCTTGCAAATGCCTAATAACCACAAGCAGCCCCTACTCCAATATGGGAGACACTGTTTTCATCAAGTTTGAAGCCTCAGTGTTGGCGCGGCAGCCTTTTCTTTCTCTTTCGGGATTGTGTTTTTCTCCACCTGAAAATGCCAAAGAAGGCATAAAAACATGGATTTGTCTCTCCTGCTGCGCACACACTTCGGAGAGCTTGCAAATGCCTAATAACCACAAGCAGCCCCTACTCCAATATGGGAGACACTGTTTTCATCAAGTTTGAAGCCTCAGTTTTGGCTGGACAGCCATTTCTTTATTTTTGGGGCCTGTGTGTTTTTCGACCTGGAAATGGCAAAAAAGGCGCGAAAACATTGATTTGTCTCTCCTGCCGCGCACACACTTCGGAGAGCTTGCAAAGGCCTAATAACCACAAGCAGCCCCTACTCCACTATGGGAGACACTGTTTTCATCAAGTTTGAAGCCTCAGTGTTGGCGCGGCAGCCTTTTCTTTTTCTTTCGGGATTGTGTTTTTCTCCACCTGAAAATGCCAAAGAAGGCATAAAAACATGGATTTGTCTCTCCTGCTGCGCACACACTTCGGAGAGCTTGCAAATGCCTAATAACCACAAGCAGCCCCTACTCCAATATAGGAGACACTGTTTTCATCAAGTTTGAAGCCTCAGTTTTGGCTGGACAGCCATTTCTTTATTTTTGGGGCCTGTGTGTTTTTCGACCTGGAAATGGCAAAAAAGGCGCGAAAACATTGATTTGTCTCTCCTGCCGCGCACACACTTCCGATAGCTTGCGAAGGCCTAAAAAACACAAGCTGCCCTTGAGTTATTGTGGGAGAGAATGTTTTCATCAAGTTTGAAGCCATAGTTTTGGCGCGGCAGCCGTTTCTTTCATTTTGGGGCCTATGTGTTTTTCGACCTTGAAATCGTAAAAAAGGCGCGAAAACATGGATTTGTCTCTCCTGCCGCGCACACACTTCCGATAGCTTGCGAAGGCCTAAAAAACACAAGCGGCCCTTGAGTTATTGTCTGAGAGACTGTTTTAATCAAGTTTGAAGCCTCAGTTTTGGCTGGACAGCCGTTTCTTTATTTTTGGGGCCTTTGTTTTCTTCGACCTGGAAATGGCAAAAAAGGCGCGAAAACATGGATTTGTCTCTCCTGCCGCGCACACACTTCTGATAGCGTGCAAAGGCCTAAAAAACACAAGCAGCCCGTGAGTTATTATGGGAGAGACTGTTTTCATCAAGTTTGAAGCCATAGTTTTGGCGCGGCAGCCGTTTCTTTCATTTTGGGGCCTATGTGTTTTTCGACCTTGAAATCGCAAAAAAGGCGCGAAAACATGGATTTGTCTCTCCTGCCGCGCACACACTTCGGAGAGCTTGCAAATGCCTAATAACCACAAGCAGCCCCTACTCCAATATGGGAGACACTGTTTTCATCAAGTTTGAAGCCTCAGTTTTGGCTGGACAGCCATTTCTTTATTTTTGGGGCCTGTGTGTTTTTCGACCTGGAAATGGCAAAAAAGGCGCGAAAACATTGATTTGTCTCTCCTGCCGCGCACACACTTCGGAGAGCTTGCAAAGGCCTAAAAAACACAAGCAGCCCGTGAGTTATTATGGGAGAGACTGTTTTCATCAAGTTTGAAGCCATAGTTTTGGCGCGGCAGCCGTTTCTTTCATTTTGGGGCCTATGTGTTTTTCGACCTTGAAATCGCAAAAAAGGCGCGAAAACATGGATTTGTCTCTCCTGCCGCGCACACACTTCGGAGAGCTTGCAAATGCCTAATAACCACAAGCAGCCCCTACTCCAATATGGGAGACACTGTTTTCATCAAGTTTGAAGCCTCAGTTTTGGCTGGACAGCCATTTCTTTATTTTTGGGGCCTGTGTGTTTTTCGACCTGGAAATGGCAAAAAAGGCGCGAAAACATTGATTTGTCTCTCCTGCCGCGCACACACTTCGGAGAGCTTGCAAAGGCCTAATAACCACAAGCAGCCCCTACTCCACTATGGGAGACACTGTTTTCATCAAGTTTGAAGCCTCAGTGTTGGCGCGGCAGCCTTTTCTTTCTCTTTCGGGATTGTGTTTTTCTCCACCTGAAAATGCCAAAGAAGGCATAAAAACATGGATTTGTCTCTCCTGCTGCGCACACACTTCGGAGAGCTTGCAAAGGCCTAATAACCACAAGCAGCCCCTACTCCACTATGGGAGACACTGTTTTCATCAAGTTTGAAGCCTCAGTGTTGGCGCGGCAGCCTTTTCTTTCTCTTTCGGGATTGTGTTTTTCTCCACCTGAAAATGCCAAAGAAGGCATAAAAACATGGATTTGTCTCTCCTGCTGCGCACACACTTCGGAGAGCTTGCAAATGCCTAATAACCACAAGCAGCCCCTACTCCAATATGGGAGACACTGTTTTCATCAAGTTTGAAGCCTCAGTGTTGGCGCGGCAGCCTTTTCTTTCTCTTTCGGGATTGTGTTTTTCTCCACCTGAAAATGCCAAAGAAGGCATAAAAACATGGATTTGTCTCTCCTGCTGCGCACACACTTCGGAGAGCTTGCAAAGGCCTAATAACCACAAGCAGCCCCTACTCCACTATGGGAGACACTGTTTTCATCAAGTTTGAAGCCTCAGTGTTGGCGCGGCAGCCTTTTCTTTCTCTTTCGGGATTGTGTTTTTCTCCACCTGAAAATGCCAAAGAAGGCATAAAAACATGGATTTGTCTCTCCTGCTGCGCACACACTTCGGAGAGCTTGCAAATGCCTAATAACCACAAGCAGCCCCTACTCCATTATGGGAGACACTGTTTTCATCAAGTTTGAAGCCTCAGTGTTGGCGCGGCAGCCTTTTCTTTCACTTTCGGGATTGTGTTTTTCTCCACCTGAAAATGCCAAAGAAGGCATAAAAACATGGATTTGTCTCTCCTGCTGCGCACACACTTCGGAGAGCTTGCAAATGCCTAATAACCACAAGCAGCCCCTACTCCAATATGGGAGACACTGTTTTCATCAAGTTTGAAGCCTCAGTTTTGGCTGGACAGCCATTTCTTTATTTTTGGGGCCTGTGTGTTTTTCGACCTGGAAATGGCAAAAAAGGCGCGAAAACATTGATTTGTCTCTCCTGCCGCGCACACACTTCGGAGAGCTTGCAAAGGCCTAATAACCACAAGCAGCCCCTACTCCACTATGGGAGACACTGTTTTCATCAAGTTTGAAGCCTCAGTGTTGGCGCGGCAGCCTTTTCTTTTTCTTTCGGGATTGTGTTTTTCTCCACCTGAAAATGCCAAAGAAGGCATAAAAACATGGATTTGTCTCTCCTGCTGCGCACACACTTCGGAGAGCTTGCAAATGCCTAATAACCACAAGCAGCCCCTACTCCAATATAGGAGACACTGTTTTCATCAAGTTTGAAGCCTCAGTTTTGGCTGGACAGCCATTTCTTTATTTTTGGGGCCTGTGTGTTTTTCGACCTGGAAATGGCAAAAAAGGCGCGAAAACATTGATTTGTCTCTCCTGCCGCGCACACACTTCCGATAGCTTGCGAAGGCCTAAAAAACACAAGCTGCCCTTGAGTTATTGTGGGAGAGAATGTTTTCATCAAGTTTGAAGCCATAGTTTTGGCGCGGCAGCCGTTTCTTTCATTTTGGGGCCTATGTGTTTTTCGACCTTGAAATCGTAAAAAAGGCGCGAAAACATGGATTTGTCTCTCCTGCCGCGCACACACTTCCGATAGCTTGCGAAGGCCTAAAAAACACAAGCGGCCCTTGAGTTATTGTCTGAGAGACTGTTTTAATCAAGTTTGAAGCCTCAGTTTTGGCTGGACAGCCGTTTCTTTATTTTTGGGGCCTTTGTTTTCTTCGACCTGGAAATGGCAAAAAAGGCGCGAAAACATGGATTTGTCTCTCCTGCCGCGCACACACTTCTGATAGCGTGCAAAGGCCTAAAAAACACAAGCAGCCCGTGAGTTATTATGGGAGAGACTGTTTTCATCAAGTTTGAAGCCATAGTTTTGGCGCGGCAGCCGTTTCTTTCATTTTGGGGCCTATGTGTTTTTCGACCTTGAAATCGCAAAAAAGGCGCGAAAACATGGATTTGTCTCTCCTGCCGCGCACACACTTCGGAGAGCTTGCAAATGCCTAATAACCACAAGCAGCCCCTACTCCAATATGGGAGACACTGTTTTCATCAAGTTTGAAGCCTCAGTTTTGGCTGGACAGCCATTTCTTTATTTTTGGGGCCTGTGTGTTTTTCGACCTGGAAATGGCAAAAAAGGCGCGAAAACATTGATTTGTCTCTCCTGCCGCGCACACACTTCGGAGAGCTTGCAAAGGCCTAAAAAACACAAGCAGCCCGTGAGTTATTATGGGAGAGACTGTTTTCATCAAGTTTGAAGCCATAGTTTTGGCGCGGCAGCCGTTTCTTTCATTTTGGGGCCTATGTGTTTTTCGACCTTGAAATCGCAAAAAAGGCGCGAAAACATGGATTTGTCTCTCCTGCCGCGCACACACTTCGGAGAGCTTGCAAAGGCCTAATAACCACAAGCAGCCCCTACTCCACTATGGGAGACACTGTTTTCATCAAGTTTGAAGCCTTCTTTGGCATTTTCAGGTGGAGAAAAACACAATCCCGAAAGAGAAAGAAAAGGCTGCCGCGCCAACACTGAGGCTTCAAACTTGATGAAAACAGTGTCTCCCATATTGGAGTAGGGGCTGCTTGTGGTTATTAGGCATTTGCAAGCTCTCCGAAGTGTGTGCGCAGCAGGAGAGACAAATCCATGTTTTTATGCCTTCTTTGGCATTTTCAGGTGGAGAAAAACACAATCCCGAAAGAGAAAGAAAAGGCTGCCGCGCCAACACTGAGGCTTCAAACTTGATGAAAACAGTGTCTCCCATAGTGGAGTAGGGGCTGCTTGTGGTTATTAGGCCTTTGCAAGCTCTCCGAAGTGTGTGCGCGGCAGGAGAGACAAATCAATGTTTTCGCGCCTTTTTTGCCATTTCCAGGTCGAAAAACACACAGGCCCCAAAAATAAAGAAATGGCTGTCCAGCCAAAACTGAGGCTTCAAACTTGATGAAAACAGTGTCTCCCATATTGGAGTAGGGGCTGCTTGTGGTTATTAGGCATTTGCAAGCTCTCCGAAGTGTGTGCGCGGCAGGAGAGACAAATCCATGTTTTCGCGCCTTTTTTGCGATTTCAAGGTCGAAAAACACATAGGCCCCAAAATGAAAGAAACGGCTGCCGCGCCAAAACTATGGCTTCAAACTTGATGAAAACAGTCTCTCCCATAATAACTCACGGGCTGCTTGTGTTTTTTAGGCCTTTGCAAGCTCTCCGAAGTGTGTGCGCGGCAGGAGAGACAAATCAATGTTTTCGCGCCTTTTTTGCCATTTCCAGGTCGAAAAACACACAGGCCCCAAAAATAAAGAAATGGCTGTCCAGCCAAAACTGAGGCTTCAAACTTGATGAAAACAGTGTCTCCCATATTGGAGTAGGGGCTGCTTGTGGTTATTAGGCATTTGCAAGCTCTCCGAAGTGTGTGCGCGGCAGGAGAGACAAATCCATGTTTTCGCGCCTTTTTTGCGATTTCAAGGTCGAAAAACACATAGGCCCCAAAATGAAAGAAACGGCTGCCGCGCCAAAACTATGGCTTCAAACTTGATGAAAACAGTCTCTCCCATAATAACTCACGGGCTGCTTGTGTTTTTTAGGCCTTTGCACGCTATCAGAAGTGTGTGCGCGGCAGGAGAGACAAATCCATGTTTTCGCGCCTTTTTTGCCATTTCCAGGTCGAAGAAAACAAAGGCCCCAAAAATAAAGAAACGGCTGTCCAGCCAAAACTGAGGCTTCAAACTTGATTAAAACAGTCTCTCAGACAATAACTCAAGGGCCGCTTGTGTTTTTTAGGCCTTCGCAAGCTATCGGAAGTGTGTGCGCGGCAGGAGAGACAAATCCATGTTTTCGCGCCTTTTTTACGATTTCAAGGTCGAAAAACACATAGGCCCCAAAATGAAAGAAACGGCTGCCGCGCCAAAACTATGGCTTCAAACTTGATGAAAACATTCTCTCCCACAATAACTCAAGGGCAGCTTGTGTTTTTTAGGCCTTCGCAAGCTATCGGAAGTGTGTGCGCGGCAGGAGAGACAAATCAATGTTTTCGCGCCTTTTTTGCCATTTCCAGGTCGAAAAACACACAGGCCCCAAAAATAAAGAAATGGCTGTCCAGCCAAAACTGAGGCTTCAAACTTGATGAAAACAGTGTCTCCCATAGTGGAGTAGGGGCTGCTTGTGGTTATTAGGCCTTTGCAAGCTCTCCGAAGTGTGTGCGCGGCAGGAGAGACAAATCAATGTTTTCGCGCCTTTTTTGCCATTTCCAGGTCGAAAAACACACAGGCCCCAAAAATAAAGAAATGGCTGTCCAGCCAAAACTGAGGCTTCAAACTTGATGAAAACAGTGTCTCCCATATTGGAGTAGGGGCTGCTTGTGGTTATTAGGCATTTGCAAGCTCTCCGAAGTGTGTGCGCAGCAGGAGAGACAAATCCATGTTTTTATGCCTTCTTTGGCATTTTCAGGTGGAGAAAAACACAATCCCGAAAGTGAAAGAAAAGGCTGCCGCGCCAACACTGAGGCTTCAAACTTGATGAAAACAGTGTCTCCCATAATGGAGTAGGGGCTGCTTGTGGTTATTAGGCATTTGCAAGCTCTCCGAAGTGTGTGCGCAGCAGGAGAGACAAATCCATGTTTTTATGCCTTCTTTGGCATTTTCAGGTGGAGAAAAACACAATCCCGAAAGAGAAAGAAAAGGCTGCCGCGCCAACACTGAGGCTTCAAACTTGATGAAAACAGTGTCTCCCATAGTGGAGTAGGGGCTGCTTGTGGTTATTAGGCCTTTGCAAGCTCTCCGAAGTGTGTGCGCAGCAGGAGAGACAAATCCATGTTTTTATGCCTTCTTTGGCATTTTCAGGTGGAGAAAAACACAATCCCGAAAGAGAAAGAAAAGGCTGCCGCGCCAACACTGAGGCTTCAAACTTGATGAAAACAGTGTCTCCCATATTGGAGTAGGGGCTGCTTGTGGTTATTAGGCATTTGCAAGCTCTCCGAAGTGTGTGCGCAGCAGGAGAGACAAATCCATGTTTTTATGCCTTCTTTGGCATTTTCAGGTGGAGAAAAACACAATCCCGAAAGAGAAAGAAAAGGCTGCCGCGCCAACACTGAGGCTTCAAACTTGATGAAAACAGTGTCTCCCATAGTGGAGTAGGGGCTGCTTGTGGTTATTAGGCCTTTGCAAGCTCTCCGAAGTGTGTGCGCAGCAGGAGAGACAAATCCATGTTTTTATGCCTTCTTTGGCATTTTCAGGTGGAGAAAAACACAATCCCGAAAGAGAAAGAAAAGGCTGCCGCGCCAACACTGAGGCTTCAAACTTGATGAAAACAGTGTCTCCCATAGTGGAGTAGGGGCTGCTTGTGGTTATTAGGCCTTTGCAAGCTCTCCGAAGTGTGTGCGCGGCAGGAGAGACAAATCAATGTTTTCGCGCCTTTTTTGCCATTTCCAGGTCGAAAAACACACAGGCCCCAAAAATAAAGAAATGGCTGTCCAGCCAAAACTGAGGCTTCAAACTTGATGAAAACAGTGTCTCCCATATTGGAGTAGGGGCTGCTTGTGGTTATTAGGCATTTGCAAGCTCTCCGAAGTGTGTGCGCGGCAGGAGAGACAAATCCATGTTTTCGCGCCTTTTTTGCGATTTCAAGGTCGAAAAACACATAGGCCCCAAAATGAAAGAAACGGCTGCCGCGCCAAAACTATGGCTTCAAACTTGATGAAAACAGTCTCTCCCATAATAACTCACGGGCTGCTTGTGTTTTTTAGGCCTTTGCAAGCTCTCCGAAGTGTGTGCGCGGCAGGAGAGACAAATCAATGTTTTCGCGCCTTTTTTGCCATTTCCAGGTCGAAAAACACACAGGCCCCAAAAATAAAGAAATGGCTGTCCAGCCAAAACTGAGGCTTCAAACTTGATGAAAACAGTGTCTCCCATATTGGAGTAGGGGCTGCTTGTGGTTATTAGGCATTTGCAAGCTCTCCGAAGTGTGTGCGCGGCAGGAGAGACAAATCCATGTTTTCGCGCCTTTTTTGCGATTTCAAGGTCGAAAAACACATAGGCCCCAAAATGAAAGAAACGGCTGCCGCGCCAAAACTATGGCTTCAAACTTGATGAAAACAGTCTCTCCCATAATAACTCACGGGCTGCTTGTGTTTTTTAGGCCTTTGCACGCTATCAGAAGTGTGTGCGCGGCAGGAGAGACAAATCCATGTTTTCGCGCCTTTTTTGCCATTTCCAGGTCGAAGAAAACAAAGGCCCCAAAAATAAAGAAACGGCTGTCCAGCCAAAACTGAGGCTTCAAACTTGATTAAAACAGTCTCTCAGACAATAACTCAAGGGCCGCTTGTGTTTTTTAGGCCTTCGCAAGCTATCGGAAGTGTGTGCGCGGCAGGAGAGACAAATCCATGTTTTCGCGCCTTTTTTACGATTTCAAGGTCGAAAAACACATAGGCCCCAAAATGAAAGAAACGGCTGCCGCGCCAAAACTATGGCTTCAAACTTGATGAAAACATTCTCTCCCACAATAACTCAAGGGCAGCTTGTGTTTTTTAGGCCTTCGCAAGCTATCGGAAGTGTGTGCGCGGCAGGAGAGACAAATCAATGTTTTCGCGCCTTTTTTGCCATTTCCAGGTCGAAAAACACACAGGCCCCAAAAATAAAGAAATGGCTGTCCAGCCAAAACTGAGGCTTCAAACTTGATGAAAACAGTGTCTCCTATATTGGAGTAGGGGCTGCTTGTGGTTATTAGGCATTTGCAAGCTCTCCGAAGTGTGTGCGCAGCAGGAGAGACAAATCCATGTTTTTATGCCTTCTTTGGCATTTTCAGGTGGAGAAAAACACAATCCCGAAAGAAAAAGAAAAGGCTGCCGCGCCAACACTGAGGCTTCAAACTTGATGAAAACAGTGTCTCCCATAGTGGAGTAGGGGCTGCTTGTGGTTATTAGGCCTTTGCAAGCTCTCCGAAGTGTGTGCGCGGCAGGAGAGACAAATCAATGTTTTCGCGCCTTTTTTGCCATTTCCAGGTCGAAAAACACACAGGCCCCAAAAATAAAGAAATGGCTGTCCAGCCAAAACTGAGGCTTCAAACTTGATGAAAACAGTGTCTCCCATATTGGAGTAGGGGCTGCTTGTGGTTATTAGGCATTTGCAAGCTCTCCGAAGTGTGTGCGCAGCAGGAGAGACAAATCCATGTTTTTATGCCTTCTTTGGCATTTTCAGGTGGAGAAAAACACAATCCCGAAAG
Source organism: Argentina silus (assembly GCF_951799395.1). NCBI lineage: Eukaryota > Metazoa > Chordata > Actinopteri > Argentiniformes > Argentinidae > Argentina > Argentina silus. The sequence continues at coordinate 10,224 of NW_028152989.1, read as the reverse complement.
AGAAAGAAAAGGCTGCCGCGCCAACACTGAGGCTTCAAACTTGATGAAAACAGTGTCTCCCATAATGGAGTAGGGGCTGCTTGTGGTTATTAGGCATTTGCAAGCTCTCCGAAGTGTGTGCGCAGCAGGAGAGACAAATCCATGTTTTTATGCCTTCTTTGGCATTTTCAGGTGGAGAAAAACACAATCCCGAAAGAGAAAGAAAAGGCTGCCGCGCCAACACTGAGGCTTCAAACTTGATGAAAACAGTGTCTCCCATAGTGGAGTAGGGGCTGCTTGTGGTTATTAGGCCTTTGCAAGCTCTCCGAAGTGTGTGCGCAGCAGGAGAGACAAATCCATGTTTTTATGCCTTCTTTGGCATTTTCAGGTGGAGAAAAACACAATCCCGAAAGAGAAAGAAAAGGCTGCCGCGCCAACACTGAGGCTTCAAACTTGATGAAAACAGTGTCTCCCATATTGGAGTAGGGGCTGCTTGTGGTTATTAGGCATTTGCAAGCTCTCCGAAGTGTGTGCGCAGCAGGAGAGACAAATCCATGTTTTTATGCCTTCTTTGGCATTTTCAGGTGGAGAAAAACACAATCCCGAAAGAGAAAGAAAAGGCTGCCGCGCCAACACTGAGGCTTCAAACTTGATGAAAACAGTGTCTCCCATATTGGAGTAGGGGCTGCTTGTGGTTATTAGGCATTTGCAAGCTCTCCGAAGTGTGTGCGCAGCAGGAGAGACAAATCCATGTTTTTATGCCTTCTTTGGCATTTTCAGGTGGAGAAAAACACAATCCCGAAAGAGAAAGAAAAGGCTGCCGCGCCAACACTGAGGCTTCAAACTTGATGAAAACAGTGTCTCCCATAGTGGAGTAGGGGCTGCTTGTGGTTATTAGGCCTTTGCAAGCTCTCCGAAGTGTGTGCGCGGCAGGAGAGACAAATCAATGTTTTCGCGCCTTTTTTGCCATTTCCAGGTCGAAAAACACACAGGCCCCAAAAATAAAGAAATGGCTGTCCAGCCAAAACTGAGGCTTCAAACTTGATGAAAACAGTGTCTCCCATATTGGAGTAGGGGCTGCTTGTGGTTATTAGGCATTTGCAAGCTCTCCGAAGTGTGTGCGCGGCAGGAGAGACAAATCCATGTTTTCGCGCCTTTTTTGCGATTTCAAGGTCGAAAAACACATAGGCCCCAAAATGAAAGAAACGGCTGCCGCGCCAAAACTATGGCTTCAAACTTGATGAAAACAGTCTCTCCCATAATAACTCACGGGCTGCTTGTGTTTTTTAGGCCTTTGCAAGCTCTCCGAAGTGTGTGCGCGGCAGGAGAGACAAATCAATGTTTTCGCGCCTTTTTTGCCATTTCCAGGTCGAAAAACACACAGGCCCCAAAAATAAAGAAATGGCTGTCCAGCCAAAACTGAGGCTTCAAACTTGATGAAAACAGTGTCTCCCATATTGGAGTAGGGGCTGCTTGTGGTTATTAGGCATTTGCAAGCTCTCCGAAGTGTGTGCGCGGCAGGAGAGACAAATCCATGTTTTCGCGCCTTTTTTGCGATTTCAAGGTCGAAAAACACATAGGCCCCAAAATGAAAGAAACGGCTGCCGCGCCAAAACTATGGCTTCAAACTTGATGAAAACAGTCTCTCCCATAATAACTCACGGGCTGCTTGTGTTTTTTAGGCCTTTGCACGCTATCAGAAGTGTGTGCGCGGCAGGAGAGACAAATCCATGTTTTCGCGCCTTTTTTGCCATTTCCAGGTCGAAGAAAACAAAGGCCCCAAAAATAAAGAAACGGCTGTCCAGCCAAAACTGAGGCTTCAAACTTGATTAAAACAGTCTCTCAGACAATAACTCAAGGGCCGCTTGTGTTTTTTAGGCCTTCGCAAGCTATCGGAAGTGTGTGCGCGGCAGGAGAGACAAATCCATGTTTTCGCGCCTTTTTTACGATTTCAAGGTCGAAAAACACAAAGGCCCCAAAATGAAAGAAACGGCTGCCGCGCCAAAACTATGGCTTCAAACTTGATGAAAACATTCTCTCCCACAATAACTCAAGGGCAGCTTGTGTTTTTTAGGCCTTCGCAAGCTATCGGAAGTGTGTGCGCGGCAGGAGAGACAAATCAATGTTTTCGCGCCTTTTTTGCCATTTCCAGGTCGAAAAACACACAGGCCCCAAAAATAAAGAAATGGCTGTCCAGCCAAAACTGAGGCTTCAAACTTGATGAAAACAGTGTCTCCTATATTGGAGTAGGGGCTGCTTGTGGTTATTAGGCATTTGCAAGCTCTCCGAAGTGTGTGCGCAGCAGGAGAGACAAATCCATGTTTTTATGCCTTCTTTGGCATTTTCAGGTGGAGAAAAACACAATCCCGAAAGAAAAAGAAAAGGCTGCCGCGCCAACACTGAGGCTTCAAACTTGATGAAAACAGTGTCTCCCATAGTGGAGTAGGGGCTGCTTGTGGTTATTAGGCCTTTGCAAGCTCTCCGAAGTGTGTGCGCGGCAGGAGAGACAAATCAATGTTTTCGCGCCTTTTTTGCCATTTCCAGGTCGAAAAACACACAGGCCCCAAAAATAAAGAAATGGCTGTCCAGCCAAAACTGAGGCTTCAAACTTGATGAAAACAGTGTCTCCCATATTGGAGTAGGGGCTGCTTGTGGTTATTAGGCATTTGCAAGCTCTCCGAAGTGTGTGCGCAGCAGGAGAGACAAATCCATGTTTTTATGCCTTCTTTGGCATTTTCAGGTGGAGAAAAACACAATCCCGAAAGAGAAAGAAAAGGCTGCCGCGCCAACACTGAGGCTTCAAACTTGATGAAAACAGTGTCTCCCATATTGGAGTAGGGGCTGCTTGTGGTTATTAGGCATTTGCAAGCTCTCCGAAGTGTGTGCGCAGCAGGAGAGACAAATCCATGTTTTTATGCCTTCTTTGGCATTTTCAGGTGGAGAAAAACACAATCCCGAAAGAGAAAGAAAAGGCTGCCGCGCCAACACTGAGGCTTCAAACTTGATGAAAACAGTGTCTCCCATAGTGGAGTAGGGGCTGCTTGTGGTTATTAGGCCTTTGCAAGCTCTCCGAAGTGTGTGCGCGGCAGGAGAGACAAATCAATGTTTTCGCGCCTTTTTTGCCATTTCCAGGTCGAAAAACACACAGGCCCCAAAAATAAAGAAATGGCTGTCCAGCCAAAACTGAGGCTTCAAACTTGATGAAAACAGTGTCTCCCATATTGGAGTAGGGGCTGCTTGTGGTTATTAGGCATTTGCAAGCTCTCCGAAGTGTGTGCGCGGCAGGAGAGACAAATCCATGTTTTCGCGCCTTTTTTGCGATTTCAAGGTCGAAAAACACATAGGCCCCAAAATGAAAGAAACGGCTGCCGCGCCAAAACTATGGCTTCAAACTTGATGAAAACAGTCTCTCCCATAATAACTCACGGGCTGCTTGTGTTTTTTAGGCCTTTGCAAGCTCTCCGAAGTGTGTGCGCGGCAGGAGAGACAAATCAATGTTTTCGCGCCTTTTTTGCCATTTCCAGGTCGAAAAACACACAGGCCCCAAAAATAAAGAAATGGCTGTCCAGCCAAAACTGAGGCTTCAAACTTGATGAAAACAGTGTCTCCCATATTGGAGTAGGGGCTGCTTGTGGTTATTAGGCATTTGCAAGCTCTCCGAAGTGTGTGCGCGGCAGGAGAGACAAATCCATGTTTTCGCGCCTTTTTTGCGATTTCAAGGTCGAAAAACACATAGGCCCCAAAATGAAAGAAACGGCTGCCGCGCCAAAACTATGGCTTCAAACTTGATGAAAACAGTCTCTCCCATAATAACTCACGGGCTGCTTGTGTTTTTTAGGCCTTTGCACGCTATCAGAAGTGTGTGCGCGGCAGGAGAGACAAATCCATGTTTTCGCGCCTTTTTTGCCATTTCCAGGTCGAAGAAAACAAAGGCCCCAAAAATAAAGAAACGGCTGTCCAGCCAAAACTGAGGCTTCAAACTTGATTAAAACAGTCTCTCAGACAATAACTCAAGGGCCGCTTGTGTTTTTTAGGCCTTCGCAAGCTATCGGAAGTGTGTGCGCGGCAGGAGAGACAAATCCATGTTTTCGCGCCTTTTTTACGATTTCAAGGTCGAAAAACACATAGGCCCCAAAATGAAAGAAACGGCTGCCGCGCCAAAACTATGGCTTCAAACTTGATGAAAACATTCTCTCCCACAATAACTCAAGGGCAGCTTGTGTTTTTTAGGCCTTCGCAAGCTATCGGAAGTGTGTGCGCGGCAGGAGAGACAAATCAATGTTTTCGCGCCTTTTTTGCCATTTCCAGGTCGAAAAACACACAGGCCCCAAAAATAAAGAAATGGCTGTCCAGCCAAAACTGAGGCTTCAAACTTGATGAAAACAGTGTCTCCTATATTGGAGTAGGGGCTGCTTGTGGTTATTAGGCATTTGCAAGCTCTCCGAAGTGTGTGCGCAGCAGGAGAGACAAATCCATGTTTTTATGCCTTCTTTGGCATTTTCAGGTGGAGAAAAACACAATCCCGAAAGAAAAAGAAAAGGCTGCCGCGCCAACACTGAGGCTTCAAACTTGATGAAAACAGTGTCTCCCATAGTGGAGTAGGGGCTGCTTGTGGTTATTAGGCCTTTGCAAGCTCTCCGAAGTGTGTGCGCGGCAGGAGAGACAAATCAATGTTTTCGCGCCTTTTTTGCCATTTCCAGGTCGAAAAACACACAGGCCCCAAAAATAAAGAAATGGCTGTCCAGCCAAAACTGAGGCTTCAAACTTGATGAAAACAGTGTCTCCCATATTGGAGTAGGGGCTGCTTGTGGTTATTAGGCATTTGCAAGCTCTCCGAAGTGTGTGCGCAGCAGGAGAGACAAATCCATGTTTTTATGCCTTCTTTGGCATTTTCAGGTGGAGAAAAACACAATCCCGAAAGAGAAAGAAAAGGCTGCCGCGCCAACACTGAGGCTTCAAACTTGATGAAAACAGTGTCTCCCATAATGGAGTAGGGGCTGCTTGTGGTTATTAGGCATTTGCAAGCTCTCCGAAGTGTGTGCGCAGCAGGAGAGACAAATCCATGTTTTTATGCCTTCTTTGGCATTTTCAGGTGGAGAAAAACACAATCCCGAAAGAGAAAGAAAAGGCTGCCGCGCCAACACTGAGGCTTCAAACTTGATGAAAACAGTGTCTCCCATAGTGGAGTAGGGGCTGCTTGTGGTTATTAGGCCTTTGCAAGCTCTCCGAAGTGTGTGCGCAGCAGGAGAGACAAATCCATGTTTTTATGCCTTCTTTGGCATTTTCAGGTGGAGAAAAACACAATCCCGAAAGAGAAAGAAAAGGCTGCCGCGCCAACACTGAGGCTTCAAACTTGATGAAAACAGTGTCTCCCATATTGGAGTAGGGGCTGCTTGTGGTTATTAGGCATTTGCAAGCTCTCCGAAGTGTGTGCGCAGCAGGAGAGACAAATCCATGTTTTTATGCCTTCTTTGGCATTTTCAGGTGGAGAAAAACACAATCCCGAAAGAGAAAGAAAAGGCTGCCGCGCCAACACTGAGGCTTCAAACTTGATGAAAACAGTGTCTCCCATAGTGGAGTAGGGGCTGCTTGTGGTTATTAGGCCTTTGCAAGCTCTCCGAAGTGTGTGCGCAGCAGGAGAGACAAATCCATGTTTTTATGCCTTCTTTGGCATTTTCAGGTGGAGAAAAACACAATCCCGAAAGAGAAAGAAAAGGCTGCCGCGCCAACACTGAGGCTTCAAACTTGATGAAAACAGTGTCTCCCATATTGGAGTAGGGGCTGCTTGTGGTTATTAGGCATTTGCAAGCTCTCCGAAGTGTGTGCGCAGCAGGAGAGACAAATCCATGTTTTTATGCCTTCTTTGGCATTTTCAGGTGGAGAAAAACACAATCCCGAAAGAGAAAGAAAAGGCTGCCGCGCCAACACTGAGGCTTCAAACTTGATGAAAACAGTGTCTCCCATAGTGGAGTAGGGGCTGCTTGTGGTTATTAGGCCTTTGCAAGCTCTCCGAAGTGTGTGCGCAGCAGGAGAGACAAATCCATGTTTTTATGCCTTCTTTGGCATTTTCAGGTGGAGAAAAACACAATCCCGAAAGAGAAAGAAAAGGCTGCCGCGCCAACACTGAGGCTTCAAACTTGATGAAAACAGTGTCTCCCATAGTGGAGTAGGGGCTGCTTGTGGTTATTAGGCCTTTGCAAGCTCTCCGAAGTGTGTGCGCGGCAGGAGAGACAAATCAATGTTTTCGCGCCTTTTTTGCCATTTCCAGGTCGAAAAACACACAGGCCCCAAAAATAAAGAAATGGCTGTCCAGCCAAAACTGAGGCTTCAAACTTGATGAAAACAGTGTCTCCCATATTGGAGTAGGGGCTGCTTGTGGTTATTAGGCATTTGCAAGCTCTCCGAAGTGTGTGCGCGGCAGGAGAGACAAATCCATGTTTTCGCGCCTTTTTTGCGATTTCAAGGTCGAAAAACACATAGGCCCCAAAATGAAAGAAACGGCTGCCGCGCCAAAACTATGGCTTCAAACTTGATGAAAACAGTCTCTCCCATAATAACTCACGGGCTGCTTGTGTTTTTTAGGCCTTTGCAAGCTCTCCGAAGTGTGTGCGCGGCAGGAGAGACAAATCAATGTTTTCGCGCCTTTTTTGCCATTTCCAGGTCGAAAAACACACAGGCCCCAAAAATAAAGAAATGGCTGTCCAGCCAAAACTGAGGCTTCAAACTTGATGAAAACAGTGTCTCCCATATTGGAGTAGGGGCTGCTTGTGGTTATTAGGCATTTGCAAGCTCTCCGAAGTGTGTGCGCGGCAGGAGAGACAAATCCATGTTTTCGCGCCTTTTTTGCGATTTCAAGGTCGAAAAACACATAGGCCCCAAAATGAAAGAAACGGCTGCCGCGCCAAAACTATGGCTTCAAACTTGATGAAAACAGTCTCTCCCATAATAACTCACGGGCTGCTTGTGTTTTTTAGGCCTTTGCACGCTATCAGAAGTGTGTGCGCGGCAGGAGAGACAAATCCATGTTTTCGCGCCTTTTTTGCCATTTCCAGGTCGAAGAAAACAAAGGCCCCAAAAATAAAGAAACGGCTGTCCAGCCAAAACTGAGGCTTCAAACTTGATTAAAACAGTCTCTCAGACAATAACTCAAGGGCCGCTTGTGTTTTTTAGGCCTTCGCAAGCTATCGGAAGTGTGTGCGCGGCAGGAGAGACAAATCCATGTTTTCGCGCCTTTTTTACGATTTCAAGGTCGAAAAACACATAGGCCCCAAAATGAAAGAAACGGCTGCCGCGCCAAAACTATGGCTTCAAACTTGATGAAAACATTCTCTCCCACAATAACTCAAGGGCAGCTTGTGTTTTTTAGGCCTTCGCAAGCTATCGGAAGTGTGTGCGCGGCAGGAGAGACAAATCAATGTTTTCGCGCCTTTTTTGCCATTTCCAGGTCGAAAAACACACAGGCCCCAAAAATAAAGAAATGGCTGTCCAGCCAAAACTGAGGCTTCAAACTTGATGAAAACAGTGTCTCCCATATTGGAGTAGGGGCTGCTTGTGGTTATTAGGCATTTGCAAGCTCTCCGAAGTGTGTGCGCAGCAGGAGAGACAAATCCATGTTTTTATGCCTTCTTTGGCATTTTCAGGTGGAGAAAAACACAATCCCGAAAGAGAAAGAAAAGGCTGCCGCGCCAACACTGAGGCTTCAAACTTGATGAAAACAGTGTCTCCCATAATGGAGTAGGGGCTGCTTGTGGTTATTAGGCATTTGCAAGCTCTCCGAAGTGTGTGCGCAGCAGGAGAGACAAATCCATGTTTTTATGCCTTCTTTGGCATTTTCAGGTGGAGAAAAACACAATCCCGAAAGAGAAAGAAAAGGCTGCCGCGCCAACACTGAGGCTTCAAACTTGATGAAAACAGTGTCTCCCATAGTGGAGTAGGGGCTGCTTGTGGTTATTAGGCCTTTGCAAGCTCTCCGAAGTGTGTGCGCAGCAGGAGAGACAAATCCATGTTTTTATGCCTTCTTTGGCATTTTCAGGTGGAGAAAAACACAATCCCGAAAGAGAAAGAAAAGGCTGCCGCGCCAACACTGAGGCTTCAAACTTGATGAAAACAGTGTCTCCCATATTGGAGTAGGGGCTGCTTGTGGTTATTAGGCATTTGCAAGCTCTCCGAAGTGTGTGCGCAGCAGGAGAGACAAATCCATGTTTTTATGCCTTCTTTGGCATTTTCAGGTGGAGAAAAACACAATCCCGAAAGAGAAAGAAAAGGCTGCCGCGCCAACACTGAGGCTTCAAACTTGATGAAAACAGTGTCTCCCATAGTGGAGTAGGGGCTGCTTGTGGTTATTAGGCCTTTGCAAGCTCTCCGAAGTGTGTGCGCAGCAGGAGAGACAAATCCATGTTTTTATGCCTTCTTTGGCATTTTCAGGTGGAGAAAAACACAATCCCGAAAGAGAAAGAAAAGGCTGCCGCGCCAACACTGAGGCTTCAAACTTGATGAAAACAGTGTCTCCCATATTGGAGTAGGGGCTGCTTGTGGTTATTAGGCATTTGCAAGCTCTCCGAAGTGTGTGCGCAGCAGGAGAGACAAATCCATGTTTTTATGCCTTCTTTGGCATTTTCAGGTGGAGAAAAACACAATCCCGAAAGAGAAAGAAAAGGCTGCCGCGCCAACACTGAGGCTTCAAACTTGATGAAAACAGTGTCTCCCATAGTGGAGTAGGGGCTGCTTGTGGTTATTAGGCCTTTGCAAGCTCTCCGAAGTGTGTGCGCGGCAGGAGAGACAAATCAATGTTTTCGCGCCTTTTTTGCCATTTCCAGGTCGAAAAACACACAGGCCCCAAAAATAAAGAAATGGCTGTCCAGCCAAAACTGAGGCTTCAAACTTGATGAAAACAGTGTCTCCCATATTGGAGTAGGGGCTGCTTGTGGTTATTAGGCATTTGCAAGCTCTCCGAAGTGTGTGCGCGGCAGGAGAGACAAATCCATGTTTTCGCGCCTTTTTTGCGATTTCAAGGTCGAAAAACACATAGGCCCCAAAATGAAAGAAACGGCTGCCGCGCCAAAACTATGGCTTCAAACTTGATGAAAACAGTCTCTCCCATAATAACTCACGGGCTGCTTGTGTTTTTTAGGCCTTTGCAAGCTCTCCGAAGTGTGTGCGCGGCAGGAGAGACAAATCAATGTTTTCGCGCCTTTTTTGACATTTCCAGGTCGAAAAACACACAGGCCCCAAAAATAAAGAAATGGCTGTCCAGCCAAAACTGAGGCTTCAAACTTGATGAAAACAGTGTCTCCCATATTGGAGTAGGGGCTGCTTGTGGTTATTAGGCATTTGCAAGCTCTCCGAAGTGTGTGCGCGGCAGGAGAGACAAATCCATGTTTTCGCGCCTTTTTTGCGATTTCAAGGTCGAAAAACACATAGGCCCCAAAATGAAAGAAACGGCTGCCGCGCCAAAACTATGGCTTCAAACTTGATGAAAACAGTCTCTCCCATAATAACTCACGGGCTGCTTGTGTTTTTTAGGCCTTTGCACGCTATCAGAAGTGTGTGCGCGGCAGGAGAGACAAATCCATGTTTTCGCGCCTTTTTTGCCATTTCCAGGTCGAAGAAAACAAAGGCCCCAAAAATAAAGAAACGGCTGTCCAGCGAAAACTGAGGCTTCAAACTTGATTAAAACAGTCTCTCAGACAATAACTCAAGGGCCGCTTGTGTTTTTTAGGCCTTCGCAAGCTATCGGAAGTGTGTGCGCGGCAGGAGAGACAAATCCATGTTTTCGCGCCTTTTTTACGATTTCAAGGTCGAAAAACACATAGGCCCCAAAATGAAAGAAACGGCTGCCGCGCCAAAACTATGGCTTCAAACTTGATGAAAACATTCTCTCCCACAATAACTCAAGGGCAGCTTGTGTTTTTTAGGCCTTCGCAAGCTATCGGAAGTGTGTGCGCGGCAGGAGAGACAAATCAATGTTTTCGCGCCTTTTTTGCCATTTCCAGGTCGAAAAACACACAGGCCCCAAAAATAAAGAAATGGCTGTCCAGCCAAAACTGAGGCTTCAAACTTGATGAAAACAGTGTCTCCTATATTGGAGTAGGGGCTGCTTGTGGTTATTAGGCATTTGCAAGCTCTCCGAAGTGTGTGCGCAGCAGGAGAGACAAATCCATGTTTTTATGCCTTCTTTGGCATTTTCAGGTGGAGAAAAACACAATCCCGAAAGAAAAAGAAAAGGCTGCCGCGCCAACACTGAGG
>NW_028152990.1:27500-29994 GCF_951799395.1 Argentina silus | reverse complement strand
CCCTGTCTGACTGCCTCCCAGCCTGACTGCCTCCCAGCCTGACTGCCTCCCAGCCTGACTGCCTCCCAGCCTGACTGCCTCCCTGTCTGACTGCCTCCCTGTCTGACTGCCTCCCTGTCTGACTGCCTCCCAGCCTGACTGCCTCCCTGTCTGACTGCCTCCCTGTCTGACTGCCTCCCTGTCTGACTGCCTCCCAGCCTGACTGCCTCCCTGTCTGACTGCCTCCCTGTCTGACTGCCTCCCAGCCTGACTGCCTCCCAGCCTGACTGCCTCCCAGCCTGACTGCCTCCCTGTCTGACTGCCTCCCTGTCTGACTGCCTCCCTGTCTGACTGCCTCCCTGTCTGACTGCCTCCCAGCCTGACTGCCTCCCTGTCTGACTGCCTCCCAGCCTGACTGCCTCCCTGTCTGACTGCCTCCCTGTCTGACTGCCTCCCTGTCTGACTGCCTCCCAGCCTGACTGCCTCCCAGCCTGACTGCCTCCCTGTCTGACTGCCTCCCTGTCTGACTGCCTCCCTGTCTGACTGCCTCCCAGCCTGACTGCCTCCCTGTCTGACTGCCTCCCTGTCTGACTGCCTCCCTGTCTGACTGTGTGGCTGCAGGGTCGGGGTTTCGTGTCAATGGGCAACGCACTGACTGGTCATGTCTGCCCGCCTCTGCCATGACGAATTCAAGTGGGTGTATGTGTGTGTGTGTGTGTGTGTGTGTGTGTGTGTGTGTGTGTGTGCGTGTGTGTGTGTTTGTATGTGTGTCTGTGTGTGTGTGTGCGTGTGTCTGTGTGTGTGTTTGTGTGTCTGTGTGTTATGTGTAATGTGTTGCTCGTCCTTGTCCTGCATTGGATGACGAATTGAAGTGTGGACGTGTATATCAGTATGTGTGTGTGGGATGGTAGGTAGGGTATATTCTTTTGCTCATCCCCACGGCAACCAAACTTTTGCTCAAGAGAGCTTTGAGGAAAGAGAGAGAGAGAGAGAGAGAGAGAGAGAGAGAGGGAGAGAGAGAGAGAGGGAGAGAGAGAGAGAGGGAGAGGAGAGAGTGTTGCAGTCTTTTGTAGCTAGATATCTATGAGTTTACCAGCCTGTGAAGTACAGCCAGTGCTTTGCTCCGCTCTCTCTCTCTCTCTCTCTCTCTCTCTCTCTCTCTCTCTCTCTCTGTCCCTCATTTCCTTTCTTTCTATCTTTCTCTCTTTCCCTCCGTCTTTCCATTCCATTGCTCTCCTTATCTCACTACCCCTCCTGACTTCCCGCCGTGCGGGGTTTCAGCCCGACAGGAGTGAGAGAACAGGAGAGCAGAGGGAGGAGAGAGAGAGAGAGAGAGGGGGGGGGGGGAGCGAGGGAAGAAGGAGAGAGGAGTGGAGAGAGGAGAGTGGGTATGCTGTCAGGTGTGGCTGTAGCCATGTTGTCCCCGCTCCATCTACAACGCTCTTCACTGCAGACAAGATGGAAGGAAGGAGAGGGAGAGAGAGAGAGCTGCGTGTGATGGAGGGATGAGAGAGAGGGGATGGTGGAGGAGGGACACGCTGCTCCATGGGGTAGGCAGGCAGCGCATCTGAGACAGGGGGCACTCTGAACAGACACACCCTCTGGAGGCCATGGAGCTCCTGGACAGGTGAGAGAGAGAGAGAGAGAGAGAGAGAGAGAGAGAGAGAGAGAGAGTGAATGTGCGTGTGTGCGTGCGTGCGTGTGCGTGTGTGCGTGTGTGTGCGTGCGTGTGTGTACATGTTCTCATCCCTGCAAATGAATGTGAGTGATCAAGAGAGAGAGAGAGAGAGAGAGAGAGAATTATTTCAATTGATATGTGACTGGAAAGCGAGTCTGTGTGTGCCTCCTGCACAGTAATGGTCTTTTTTCGAAAAGATATGATCTAAGATTATCCCCCTTGTTATTGAATGTAGTCGACATGTACATTAATGAGGCGGGGAAGGGCTGTCTAATAACTCTCTGACTCTCCTCTGTGGTCTTCTTCTAAGAATCCTACTTAACTACCACTGTGCTGCTCAGACTATCACACCTACATATGAGCTTCGTACGTCAGGAGACACACACACACACACACACACACACACACACACACACACACACACACACACCTGTCACATCCCCTGTATTATTCAGACACAGCTGTTGTCAGATCCGCTGGTTGTCCTGTGTGGGCTAGCGGTAGCTAACACGAGCTCATTGTGTTTATATAGGACAAGTGGGCTAAAATTAGCATCAGCGCTCAGAGACACGGTGAGAGGAGCTCTGAGGAAACTTTACAAACTCTCAGACTTTGCCAGATCATTAGAGGAGGAAAATAAGGGTGGTCAGTGAGAGGGAGGGAGGGATAGAGGGAAGGAGAGAGAGAGAGAGAGAGAGAGAGGGAGAGAGAGAGAGAGAGAGAGAGAGAGAGAGGGAGAGAGGGAGAGAGGGAGAGAGAGAGAGAGAGAGAGAGAGAGAGAGCTTGGCCAGTTTCTCACTTGTTAATGAGTGTCATCATAAATACCTCACTTTGCAC
>NW_028152990.1:12500-15000 GCF_951799395.1 Argentina silus | reverse complement strand
TTTGAGTGTACTTTTAGGGCCTGTTGCTTCTCTATCTCTCCACATGCAACTCTATCAGACCTTAACGTGATTTATGATAAGCGCAGCATCTAGGTCATAGATTAGGTATGCTTGTAAAAGCGTGAGGCGCAAAACCGTTTTTTTTTCGGACTCTTAAAAACAGTCGGATGCTTCAGCATGAGGAGAAATGTTCTGCTAATGTTTGCGGACTGGTGCATACATGCATGAACCCACTCTCACACACACTCTGCCTGTGGTTGACACTACTGCTCCTGGTGTGAGTGGAGTAATCAGCCGTTCTGACCCACAGGGACAGGAAGAGGGGGAAATGGATATCTGCGGGAAACGCTTTATAAGTTATGCCTCATAAAGAGCAGTGAGGTGAAACCCTTCCCCCCAGGGCACTTACTGATGTGATGGGGCTTTTTATTGGGGTCATGATAGGGCGGCCGGACGCAGGGGAGTGTGTGTGTGTGTGTGTGTTTATATTTCAAAGGGTCTCTATGAGGTCATAATCTGACAGTTAACCTTACTGACTAGGGTCACTACTGCTTCATAGTAGACAGGTGGCAGGTGGATTCACACACACACACACACACACACACATACACACACATACAGTACAGACACACATACACACACACACACACACACACACACACACACACACACACACACACATACACACACATACAGTACAGACACACATACACACACACACACACACACACCACACACAGACATACACACCACACACAGACATACACACACACACACACACACACACACACACACACACACACACACACACACATACACACACACTCAGGGCTCTATTTTCGGCCGGCGCAGAACTGATGCAAGTCTAAACATAGGCGGAATGGCAATCTGTGTTGGCAGTAACAGGTGAAATTACCACAGCGTTACAGCACTGTCTCACCTGCGCTCAGGTGGGTGGAGTAGCGGTAACACACACACACTCACAGACGCACAAACACACACACACACCTCTCTTGTCTCTCTGGCATCTGACGACCACCCCCTTATATGTCCCGTGGTCATTGAGATGGTACCATGATGCAACGGGAGGAAAGCGTGTTGAAGTTTGTTTGTAGTCTTTCTGCCTCTCAAACATCTGACTGACGTTTTGTTGTCTTGAACACAGCCCATGTGCTGTGAGAGCGCAGAGCGGTGTGTGTGTTCGTGATCGAGAGAAGAGCTGCGTAGAAGTGTGTCGGCTAGCGTTTTACGACACGGTTCAACGATGGGCCGACATCTACTACAGCTCTACGACACCGCAGGGGAACGCCACGTGTTTTACCCCATTCCTCATTCCGTCCGTTCCGCGCACTGCAATGAGCCCGTCCTCCGATTTCTACCTCCGTCAGCCTCCCCTGCAACACTCAGTGCACTGTGCAGCGTCCCGCTCAAGCCTCTCCATGCAGAATGGGTAGTGTTTGTGTTTACGTTTGTGTACAGTCAGCGTGAGTGAGTCTCTCCGTGGCTGCTGCTGAATCCTGTTATGCAACGCCAAGCATGGCAGCCTGATCCTCTCATGTCTGTAGGCTAACATATATACGATACGCTTTTTTTATTTTATTTTTTTGCTTTTTTTTTTGCTTTTCATCTCCACTTTCTTTCCGTCACTGTTATCCGACAGTAATTCAGGAATTTTTTTTCCCGTGGGCCAGCAGCCCGTCTGAAAACCCACGGCGTGTTTTGGTACAGTAACATCTGGGAACGCCGTCCCCCTTTTAATCCCAGAGCTGTGTTTAGCGGCTGTTGAGAGCTGAAACATCCGTCTGACGGTGATTCATGTTCGTATGGGGCGGTGGCAACCACAGAGACAGCACAGCGCTCTGTTTACACCCCCCCCCTCCTCCTCCCCCCCCTCCTCCCCTCCTCCCCCCCTCCCTAATCCCAACACCCCTCGAAAGAACTCGAGAAGAAGGAAAATTGCAGCAACTCAAAGGGAAAAAGTTAAGAGCCTGCTGTCAGCTGTTCGGGAAGAAAAAGTCTGACACTGCTTTTTCTTTTTTTCTATTTTTTTTTCCCATTCTCTCGATAGGAAACAAACAAGGAGGTGTGACAACAAACAGGTTCTGACGTGGTGGGAGGAGAGGAGCTGAGAGAGGGAGCTAAAATAAGAGCTTTGATCTGGAACAGAGAGAGGGGGGGGGGGGAGAGAGGGGTGGAGAGAGAAAGGTGGAGAGAGAGAGGAAGGGAGGGAGGTGGAGAGAGAGAGAGGGGAGAGAGAGAGAGAGAGGGGGGGGGAGAGAGAGAGAGGGAGATAGAGAGAGAGGTGGAGAGAGAGAGAGGGGTGGGGAGAGAGAGAGAGAGGGAGGGAGAGAGCGAGGTGGAGAGAGAGAGAGAGGGTGGGAGAGAGAGAGAGAGAGAGAGAGAGGGAGGGAGAGAGAGGTGGAGAGAGAGAGAGAGGGGGGGGGGGAGAGAGAGAGAGCAGGTGTTAATGTCTGTCTTCTAAGAACTAACTGGCTGGGTT
>NW_028152991.1:0-9258 GCF_951799395.1 Argentina silus | reverse complement strand
CACCAGAGAGAAGGAGTCATGTTAGAGACCACCAGAGAGGAGTCATGTAGAGACCACCAGAGAGAAGGAGTCATGTTAGAGACCACCAGAGAGGAGTCATGTTAGAGACCACCAGAGAGGAGTCATGTTAGAGACCACCAGAGAGGAGTCATGTTAGAGACCACCAGAGGGAAGGAGTCATGTTAGAGACCACCAGAGAGAAGGAGTCATGTAGAGACCACCAGAGAGAAGGAGTCATGTAGAGACCACCAGATAGGAGTCATGTTAGAGACCACCAGAGAGAAGGAGTCATGTTAGAGACCACCCGAGAGAAGGAGTCATGTTAGAGACCACCAGAGAGAAGGAGTCATGTTAGAGACCACCAGAGAGGAGTCATGTTAGAGACCACCAGAGAGAAGGAGTCATGTAGAGACCACCAGAGAGAAGGAGTCATGTTAGAGACCACCAGAGAGGAGTCATGTTAGAGACCACCAGAGAGAAGGAGTCATGTAGAGACCACCAGAGAGAAGGAGTCATGTTAGAGACCACCAGAGAGGAGTCATGTTAGAGACCACCAGAGAGAAGGAGTCATGTTAGAGACCACCAGAGAGGAGTCATGTTAGAGACCACCAGAGAGAAGGAGTCATGTAGAGACCACCAGAGAGGAGTCATGTAGAGACCACCAGAGAGAAGGAGTCATGTTAGAGACCACCAGAGAGGAGTCATGTTAGAGACCACCAGAGAGTAGGAGTCATGTTAGAGACCACCCGAGCCAGACGCCTCCACACCACATCCACCCCCACAGATAAAGCCCTGATGTTGTCACGGTGCTGTGGAACCTCCACTCTGTCTTTGGTGTGTGTGTGTGTGTGTGTGTGTCCCAGGTGCTGCTTCTGAAAAGTTTGGAAACACACCTGAAGGGAAAACGCTGAGTAATCAGTGTGTGTGTGTACGTGTGTGTGTGTGCGTGTGTGTGTGTGCGTGTGTGCGTGTGTGCGTGTGTGCGTGTGTGTGTCCGTGTCCCAGGTGCTGCTTCTGAAAAGTTTGGAAACACACCTGAAGGGAAAACACTGAGTAATCAAATAATGTCCCTAGTGTCCTCCTGTCAGCCCTGTTCCTATTAAGCCATCCTAACATCCCCGAGTTCCCAGTAAGCCATCCTAACATCCCTGAGTTCCCAGTAAGCCATCCTAACATCCCTGAGTTCCCAGTAAGCCATCCTAACATCCCTGAGTTCCCAGTAAGCCATCCTAACATCCCTGAGTTCCCAGTAAGCCATCCTAACATCCCTGAGTTCCCAGTAAGCCATCCTAACATCCCCGAGTTCCCAGTAAGCCATCCTAACATCCCCGAGTTCCCAGTAAGCCATCCTAACATCCCCGAGTTCCCAGTAAGCCATCCTAACATCCCTGAGTTCCCAGTAAGCCATCCTAACATCCCCAGAGCTACATTTAAACTCAGAGAACGCACGCAGAACCTTGCCATGCAGACAAGATGGAGGTTTAGTTCATTGGATAATCACTGAGCAGCTTTGACATACAAAACCCTGTCCAGAGGCATTCGAGACTCTGTGGATAATGCTGTCTCGGTCAGTGTGTGTGTGTGTGTGTGTGTGTGTGTGTGTGTGTGTGTGTGTGTGTGTGTAACATAACACACCACGACAGGCCCCCTGCAAAAAGCAATCAATTAGCACAAAACAAGCACCGTGAAGCGGTATGTTATGAATCTCTCCCTGAGATCTCATAACAAATAGATTTGATCTGACGACCGTTTGCTTCAGCCTAATTAACAAGCGCCCTCCCGCTGACAGGGGGTTGGAATCGTTTGGCCTGAGTCATCTGAGTGAGTCCAGCAGTGAGGAGTCGCCCCGGCCCGGCCCGGCCCGGCCGAAGAGTCACAGGGGCTCCGTTCTGTGACAGTGGATCAGATAGGACGCTCAGTGACTCAGATTGTGTCTGTACGCCTCTGCCGCGTCGCTGACCCGCGGTGCCGGGGGCGCCGCTCGAATTAAGCGCCGCGCTTTAGAGCCACACGCTCACAGACACAGAGGAGGAACTCCTCCCGGAAACGGCGCAGGATGTTTTGGACGTTTGTGGAAAGACTTTTGAAAGGTATCTAGGTGCATCTAGTGTCCTCACTGCTGCATGGGAGGAGGAGGAGGAGGAGGAGGAGGAGGAGGAGGAGGTGGAGGTGTTGAATGATTCGGTGAGGTGGGGCTAGACAGCTGTGTTTACGTTGAGAGCAGCACTCTGAAGTCTTTTCTTTTTTTGAAAGTTAATTTTTTTTCAGGAGTGTATCTTGTATTGTTCAGTTTTTATTGGAGACAGGAAAGGAAGGAGGAAACGGTCGGTCAGCAGGGCTGGTGTCCAAACCCACGCCGACATGTGGTCAGGGTAGGCCGTCGTGCTAGACCACTGGACCAGCCCAGGCCGTCGTGCCAGACCACTGGACCAGCCCAGGCCGTGGTACTGGTACCAGACCGCTGGACCACCCCAGGCCGTGGTGCTAGACCACTGGACCACCCCAGGCCGTGGTACTGGTACCAGACCACTAGACCACCCCAGGCCATGGTGCTAAACCACTGGACCACCCCAGGCCATAGTACTAGACCACTGGACCACCCCAGGCCATAGTACTAGACCACTGGACCACCCCAGGCCATGGTACTGGTGCTAGACCACTGGACCATCCAAGGCCATGGTGCTAGACCACTGGACCAGCCCAGGCCATAGTACTAGACCACTGGACCACCCCAGGCCATGGTGCTGGTGCTAGACCACTGGACCACCCCAGGCCATGGTGCTGGTGCTAGACCACTGGACGGTCACGTGTGTTGGCAGGTCAGAGATCGCAAGTTCGAGACTCGGTCGGAGCAACTTGAATGACTGTTTGCAACAATGTGACGTCAGTTCCACGGGGACAAGGGTCTGTGTTCAGGGGCTACCGCCACCCAGCCGTCGGGGGTTTGAGGGAGCGGCGTGGAGAGTCCTCTCCCATACATTGGCCGACCTGTCGAATATGGCCGGTGACATTTGGCTTTAATAGGAGAAACTATTTTAATCAGGCAAAACTGCTTTAATCACACTCTAGATAGAGTTTTAACTAGGTTAGGTTAGTTCTAACTAGGTTAGGGTAGTTCTAACTAGGTTAGGTTAGTTTTAACTAGGTTCTAACTAGGTTAGGTCAGTTCTAACTAGGTTAAGTTAGTTTTAACTAGGTAGGTTAGTTCTTACTAAGTTAGGTTACAGAAGCCCTATAGACTGTCTCTAAATTAGAGAAGTCCTGTATACCCACCTTCAGAAGAAAGTGTCCTAAAGTCCCATAGACCAGGGGAGGCTGGTGGAGGTAGAAATCAGAGGACAGACTCATTGGACTCATTAGACTGTGAGTGAGTGATACGAGTCCTTAGGAGAGTTCTGCTTGAAAATGAAACTTGGACTTGGGCAGGAAGTTACAGATTCTCTCTCTCTTCCTTTTGGTAGGACTTCCTCTAAACCTGGGAAGTCCTGTAGAAAGTTCTAGTTGGCTGACACACTGCTGAGGGCCTAGGGAGGGAGGGGGGGAGGAGGGAGGGAGGGAGGGAGGGAAGGAGGGCTAGCCTGTCAGAGAACGTCCGGTGAGAGTTGTATGTAGGTTACTTCCCTGAGCACCCCCCCACCCCACCCCCCACCCCCAGCCTAAAATAGGTTACTGCATAGAGGGGCTCGGCTGCAGGGATGGCATGTTGCCAAACCACTGTCACCATGATGGTGAGTAAGCTAGGCTTTAGCTCGGCAAGCTAAACTCTGTCTTGTGTCATGCAGAAGAGGACCTGGGTTTCGAACCCGGTTGGTCATATTACGGAACATGCAGAAGCACAAGGTCATTGGACCCTGGATGGATGGATGGATGAGGGAGGGAGTGAGGGAGGAAGGGAGAGAGGGAGAGAGGGAGAGAGGGAGTGAAGAGATCAGAGTCTGCAGTCTTTCCCCTGTGGGAAACTCCTCTCTGAAACTCCTCTTACCAAAGAGGTCATATTCGTAAAAAAGTCCCATCAACTATGTATGAGGGAATCTGTGTGTGTGTGTGTGTGTGTGTGTGTGTGTGTGTGCGCGCGTGCGTATGCTTGAGAGTGTGTGTGTGTGTGTTAACAGATGGGACGGGCTCTGCAGAGAGACAGCATCACATCAGCAGCTCAGAGAGACAGCATCACATCAGCAGCTCAGAGAGACGGCGAGGCTCCTCTCAAGCTTCTGATCCTGTCACTGACACGCTTGTTCTCATCTGGGAAATCTGGCCAGACTAGAGACACTCCCGGAATCAGATTTTCTCACACACACACACACACACACACACACACACACACACACACACACACACACACACACACACACACACACACACACACGTGATTGGAAAAGAGAGACGTGTGTGTGTGTGTGTGTGTGTGTGACTTGTATTGACTTTTCCCTCTCTTCTCCAATCTCATTTGGTGATAAAAGCTTCTTAAGCGGTTCTCTGCCCACAAGGGTTAACCTTGGTTAACGTTGGTTAACCTCTTCAGGACGGTCACGGTCCTACAGGGTTCCACAGTGAGGGGGGGTCTTTCCTTGGCTTGCTTGGTTGGCGGTTGGGCTTCTGGGTTAGTTCATGTTGTTTCTCTTGTATTTATTGTTTATATTGTTTGTATTGTTGTTGTTGTAAAGCATTTTGAAACAATTGTCTATTCTCTACAAATATATTTGATTTATTGATTGGTTGATTGGTTGAGTGATTGGTTGATTGTGGATGGATTGGTTGAGTGATTGGATGGATTGGCTGATTGGTTGAGTGATTGGATGGATTGGCTGATTGGTTGAGTGTTTGGTTGATTGTGGATGGATTGGTTGATTGGTTGAGTGAAGGGGGAGGAGGGGGAGAGAGAGAAGGAGGAGGAGGAGGAGGAGGGAAGGAGGGAGGGAGGGAGAGAGGTATGTGTTGAGTATGACAAAATGTTTGAGACAAAGGATGAACTTGCGTTGTGTGTGTGTGTGTGTGTGCGCAGGGGGTGTGTGTGTAGAGTGTATATATGGATATGTGTATATACACTCACCAAGCACTTTATTACAACACTATACTAATACTGGGTAATACTCCCTTTATTACAACACTATACTAATACTGGGTAATACTCCCTTTATTACAACACTATACTAATACTGGGTAATACTCCCTTTATTACAACACTATACTAATACTGGGTAGGGCCTCCCTTTGCTCTCAAAACAGCCTCAATTCTTTGTGACATTGATTCCACAAGATGTTGGAAACATTCCTTTGAGATTCTGGTCCATGATGACATGATTGTATCACGCAATTCCTGCAGATTTTTCAGGTGCACTTTCAAGCTGTGAATCTCCCATTCTACAAATCTCCCGTCCCAAAGCTGTTCTACTGGATTCAGATCTGGTGACTGGGAAGGCCACTGAAGAACACTGAACTCATTAGAAGATGGGTCAATTGTGGCCATGAAAGGATGCACATGGTCAGCAACAATACTCAAATAGGCTGTGGCATTCAAGCGATGATTGATTAGTATTAACGGGCCCAAAGTGTGCCAAGAAAACATTCCCCACACCGTTACACCTCCTCCATCATGAGAAGGTGTCCAGGTGTTCCTCCACCTCCACCATGAGAAGGTGTACAGGTGTTCCACCACCTCCACCATGAGAAGGTGTACAGGTGCTCCACCACCTCCACCATGAGAAGGTGTACAGGTGTTCCTCCACCATGAGAAGGTGTACAGGTGTTCCACCACCTCCACCATGAGAAGGTGTACAGGTGTTCCTCCACCATGAGAAGGTGTCCAGGTGTTCCTCCACCATGAGAAGGTGTCCAGGTGTTCCTCCACCTCCACCATGAGAAGGTGTCCAGGTGTTCCTCCACCTCCACCATGAGAAGGTGTAGGGAACAGATAGGGAGAAAAAGAGAGAGAGAAAGGGAGGAATACTGCTGATGTGAGAGATGATGTGATGGAGGTATAGAAGAAGGGAATATGAGAAATGGACAGAAAGGGAGTGAGTGAATCGATAGAGAGATGGAGATGGGAGGGGGGAGGTCAGGGAGGAGGAGGGAAAAGAGAGGGCGTGTGACAGGAGGATAGAGAGAGAGGAAGATAAGGAGAGAGGGAGTGAGAAGAGAGAGGGAGGGAGGGAGTGAGAGGAGAGAGGGAGGGAGGGAGTGAGAGGAGAGAGAGGGAGGGAGGGAGAGGAGAGAGAGGGAGGGAGTGAGAGGAGAGAGAGGGAGGGAGTGAGAGGAGAGAGGGAGAGGGAGAGCAGAGAGGGGGAATATGATAGAGACAGCAGGGTGTTTGACCTTTAAACAGCCTCTCTCTGGAAAACCTCAATTCTGCTGTCTGCTGTGTGTGAATGTGTGTGTCTGTGTGTCTGTGTGTCTGTGTGTGTGTGTGTGTGTGTGTGTGTGTGTGTGTGTGTGTGTGTGTGTGTGTGTGTGTGCGTGTGCGTGTGCGTGTGTGTGTGTGTGTATATGCGTCTGCTGTATGCTTACGCACGCAGCTCTCAGGAACTATTGTCCTGCTGGTGTAAGCACCAGTTTAATTCAGACTGTAGTCTCCACAGATGTCAGTCAGACTGTCCTGTTTCCTCTACAGATGTCAGTCAGACTGTCCTGTCTCCACAGATGTCAGTCAGACTGTCCTGTCTCCTCCCAGTCTAACTCCCCAGTGAGCCTCTCCTGCACCCCCCCCCCCCACACACACACCCCTGAGAGCTGCTCTACAGGCAGAACCACACCAGGCTTAAAGGCTTTAATCCATTTAACATGAAACTGGATTAGGCCCGCGGGTCCATAGAGAATCACTGGCTGGTGATGAGATGACTGCCCATTAGAGGCCAGTAAACACAAGGCCTGTATGTGACTCAGGAGAGGCTGGTGGAGGCGGAAATCGGAGGACAGGCTCATTGTAACGAATGAGGAATGGAGGTAGAAATCACACGTCATTCCATTCCATGTATTATAATGAGCCTGTCCTCCGATTTCTACCTTCACCAGCCTCCCTGGTATCCATATACCATCCAATGTGCTGGATTACAGTTTGGCCATTGTACAGTCCAGGCCCCATATGACACACACTCACCAGCCACTTTATTAGGTACACCTCTTCAACTGCTCGGTAACGCAAATATCTAATCAGCCAATGACATGGCAGCAACTCAATGCATTTAGGCATGTAGACATGGTCAAGACGACCTGCTGAAGTTCAAACCGAGCATCAGAATGGGGAAGAAAGGTGATTTAAGTGACTTTGAACATGGCATGGTTGTTGGTTCCAGACGGGCTGGTCTGAGTGTTTCAGAAACTGCTGATCTACTGGGATTTTCACACATAACCATCTCTAGGGTTCACAGAGAATGGTCAGAAAAAGAGAAAATATCCAGTGAGCGGCAGTTCTCTGGGCGAAAATGCCTTGTTGATGCCAGAGGTCAGAGGAGAATGGCCAGACTGGTTCGAGATGATAGAAAGGCAACAGGAACTCAAATAACCACTCGTTACAACCAAGGTATGCAGAAGACCATCTCTGAACACACAACACGTCGAACCTTGAAGCAGATGGGCTACAGCAGCAGAAGACCACACCGGGTGCCACTCCTGTCAGGCAAGAACAGGAAACTGAGGCTACAATTCGCACAGGCTCACCACAATTGGACAATAGAAGATTGGAAAAACGTTGCCTGGTCTGATGAGTCTCGATTTCTGCTGCGACATTCAGATGGTAGGGTCAGAATTTGGCGTAAACAACATGAAAGCATGGATCCATCCTGCCTTGTATCAACGGTTGGTGGTGGTGGTTTAATGGTGTGGGGGATATTTTCTTGGCACACTTTGGGCCCCTTAGTACCAATTGAGCATCGTTTAAACGCCATAGCCTACCTGAGTATTGTTGCTGACCATGTCCATCCCTTTATGACCACAGTGTACCCATCTTCTGATGGCTACTTCCAGCAGGATAACGCGCCATGTCACAAAGCTCACATCATCTCAAACTGGTTTCTTGAACATGACAATGAGTTCACTGTACTCCAATGGCCTCCACAGTCACCAGATCTCAATCCAATAGAGCACCTTTGGGATGTGGTGGAACGGGAGATTCGCATCATGGATGTGCAGCCGACAAATCTGCAGCAACTGCTTGATGCTATCATGTCAATATGGACCAACATCTCTGAGGAATGTTTCCAGCACCTTGTTGAATCTATGCCACAAAGAGTGTGTGTGTGTGCGTGTGTGTGAGTGTGTGTGTGCGTGTGTTTGTGCGTGTGTGTGTGTGTGTGTGTGTGAAGGCTGCTCGCTACATGAATTATGTTTCTCTCCCTTACATCTTTCTGCTCCATCGCCATGGCAGCCAGCTGTGGTGCAATGTTACCAAGGCAACAAGACAACGAGACACCGAAGCCCCCTACCCCACCTCTCCTTACACACTCAGGACAGGGATGGACACAACTGCAGATGTGTGTGTGTGTGTGTGTGTGTGTGTGTGTGTGTGTGTGTGTGTGTGAGAGAGAGAGAGCAGTGGGTGAGGTCACCCTCGGCCATTCACCAGGACAGCTGCATGGAGCCTCAGAACCAATCAGAACCTAGAACACCCAGCCAATCACTGCCCAGATGCCAGAGCTGTGAGCCAAGCCAGCCTCCTGCCATGTTTGTTTGAGGGCCGGTCGTGAGGCTTGTTTTGTGTGTGTGTGTGTGTGTGTGTGTGTGTGTGTGTCTGTGTCTGTGTCTGTGTGTGTGTGTGTGTGTGTGTGTCTGTGTGTGTGTGTGTCTGTGTCTGTGTGTGTGTCTGTGTCTGTGTCTGTGTCTGTGTGTGTGTGTGTGTGTGTGTGTGGTCTAACTCATCGTCTGCCAACAGTTCAGCATTCTCTTCCATCAGCGCTGGCTGTGTGTGTGTGTGTCTGCCCAGAGCCACACCAATCTCTCCCTCAAATGTGTGTGTGTCTGGTTGAGTGTGTGTTTGGTTGTGTCTGGTTGAGTGTGTGTGTGTGTGTGTGTGTGTGTGTGTGTATGTCTGGTTGAGTGTGTGTGGTTGTATGTTTGGTTGTGTGTCTGGTTGAGTGTGTGTGTGTGTGTGTGTGTGGGTGTGTGTGTGTGTGTGTGTGTGTGTGTGTGGGTGTGTGTGTATGTGTGTGTCTGGTTGAGTGTGTGTGGTTTTATGTTTGGATGTGTGTGTGTGTGTGTGTGTGTGGTTGTGTGTGTGTGTGTGTGTGTGTGTGGTGGTGAGTGAGTGTGTGTGTGTGTGTGTGTGTG
>NW_028152992.1:20000-21582 GCF_951799395.1 Argentina silus | reverse complement strand
AAAACCCCCCCAAAAAAGTAATTGTTCCTTCTTCTAGCATTGTGACTGCCTATGGCCCCTGGTCTGATGATAGATGATTATCTTATGATGACTGATGGATAGATGATTCACTTACTTAAACAAATGTATTTGTTATAAATCGCTTTGGATAAAGGCGTCTGCTAAATGCCATACATGTAATGTGTGGGTCAGTGTGGGTGCCAGTGTGTGTGTGTGTGTGTGTGTGTGTGTGTGTGTGTGTGTGTGTGTGTGATGATTCCAGAGGAAGTGAGAGGGTTAGTGAGTATGTGTGTGACACTGTGTTTTCTCTTCAGCCAATCCTTCAGCCAATCCTGTCCTGCGGTGAAGATTTCCGCTAATTAAACCCTTGGGTTTCATGTCTGATGAACCGGAGAGAGAGCAATGCCATTGGCTCCTCGGTTCAGCAAGGTTAGGGGTCTGTGTGTGTGTGTGTGTGTGTGTGTGTGTGTGTGTATGTGTGTATGTGTGTGTGTATGTGTGTGTGTGTGTGTGTGTGTGCGTGCGTGCGGCTTATGTGAGCAAAAACCGCCAATTAAAAGTTTTTCAGACTAATTTCCTAAATGCAGAGAAACCAGGGACCAGCTCTTAATCAGGCCCGATCATCAACCTTTACTCACGCCCCGCTTCCTGCTAGAACCAGCTCCCTGCTCCAGGGCCTGGGAGAGAGGGAAGGAGGGAGGGAGGGAGGGAGGGAGGGAGAGAGAAAGAGAGGGAAAGAGAGGGGGGGGGGGGGGAGAGAAACAGAGATAGACAAACAGAGAGAGAGAGAGAGAGAGAGGGGGGGGGGGGAGGAAAGGGGAAAGAAGCAGAGTGAAAGAAAAGAGAAAGAGAGCTGGTGGCCAACAGTGTCAGGTCCCAACACTGGCCCCTGTTCGCCGGGGGAGAAGGGCGTGTTACCGTGCCAACCTAAACACCAGCGCTGAGGAGGTCCGACTCTACCCTCGTCCCCTCACACACCCCACGGACAGGATGGAAAACAAACCTACCCAGTGTGTGTGTGTGTGTGTGTGTGTGTGTGTGTATGTCCGTGTCCTACCTCGCTGTGTGTGTGTGTGTGTGACCGGGGAGATCTGGTGTGCAGGCCTTTAAAGCGAGCCCAAGTCAAGTCAAATATAGTCTCCCCTCAGTAAGACCCTGTCCTCTCCCACCAGGCAGGGCCAGAGGAGACAGGGCCTGAGACAGGGGGGCTCACACTCTCACTGAGAACATACTGTTATAACACACACACACACACACACACACACACACACACACACACACACACACACACACACACACACACACACACACACACACTGAGGCTCAGCTCTCCACACTGGGCCAAACACAACCCCAGCCTAGCGGGGCTCAATGGGAACCTGAGATGTGTGTGTGCTCACTTGAATGTTGTGGAGAGTTAGGATCCATGGAAACAGACAGTGCTGATCTGATTCCCAGGTATTTGTGTGTATGTCACCCACACACTCCCACACCCACACGCACCCCCCCGACACACACACACACACGCGCACGCACACACACACGCACACGCCCACGCACACACACACACACACACACACAC
>NW_028152992.1:7500-15000 GCF_951799395.1 Argentina silus | reverse complement strand
CAATGTTTCCACTCTCTCATACGACCACATGAGCAGATCTCTTGAAAACGCACATTCCTCATCTTCATTCTCATTCTCATTTCTTCTTTGAGGCATTTCATTTCATGATGGAAATGAGTATTGTGTTTGAGAACGCATTGACCTGTTTACACACACACGCACGCACACGCACGCCCGCCCGCACACACACACACACACAGTGTTTCTGTGCCAGTGTTGAGGAGCAGTGACCTGTTTCTCAGTGCCTCTGTGTGTGTGCGTGTGTGTGTGTGTGTGTGTGTGTGTGTGTGCGTGTGTGTGTGTGTGTGAGTGTTCCCATGCTGGTTCCCTGGCCCATATGATGTGGATCACAGGACCTCTTCCAACACACTTGGCCAGGATGAGCTCACCTCATAAACCCAGGGTGTGTGTCTGTTCTGTACTGTACTGAGCTGTTGGACTGAAGGAAAGAGAGAGAAAGAGAGGGTGGGGGGTGGGGGGTGCGGGGTGGGGGGTGGATGGGTGGGGGAGAGAACAAGAGAAGAGTGTTTGTTTGGTTGTGAGTGTGTGCAGTGTGTGTGTGCGTGTGTGTATATCAGATAGAGGTACAGACACCTCTACAGATGTAGATGATATGTGAATGAGTGAGCTGTGTGTTCAGATCTCAGTGTTCATCCAACCAAGACTAACAGACTTCCCTCTTCTCTGGCCCCTCTCCCCCCTCCTTTCTCCCCCCCTCTTCTCTGGCCCCTCTCCCCCCTCATCTCTGCCCCCTCCCCTCTCCTCTCTCCCCCCTCTTCTCTGCCCCCTCCCCCCCTCCTCTCCTCTCCTCTCCCCCCTCATCTCTGCCCCCTCCCCTCTCCCCCCTCTTCTCTGCCCCTCCCCCCTCCTCTCAGCCCCCTCTCCCCCCTTCTCTCCTACCCCCTCTCCCCCCTCCTCTCCCCCCTCCTCTCTGCGGCCCTGAGGTCTGGACCCTGGGGCTGGTCTGGTCCACTGGGGGGGCTCCACTTTCTTATTCTGGCCCATCAAACAGCCCCTCTACTGGGCCAGGACCAGAAACAACACCCCCATACCTCTGGACCAGAGGCAGAGGTGGTGGGCCAACTGGACCGGGTATCATGACATTGGTATCAGTCCCCCTGGACGTGTGACTGGAGTGCATAGAGATCAGTCATACACACACACACACACACACACACACAGCCACACACACACACACGCACTGTGACTGTGGCGTACAGACATTAGTCATATACACACACACACACACACACACACACACACACACACACACACACACACACACTCCCACACACGCCTAGACACACCCATGCCTAGACACACACACACAGACGCACGCCCCCCCCCCCCCCCCAAGCGCACACACACACGCACACGCACACACACACACACACACACACACACACACACACACACACACACACACACACACACACCCCATTAGTCACCATGTGAAAGATATCAGTGCTGATTTACTGTGTCATTTCCCTTTGGCTGTGTGACTGTACAGCACTGGATGGATCAGAGCTCATTATAGTGTGTGTGCGTGCTTGCGTGTGTGTGTGTATGTGTGTGTGTGTGTGTGTGTTCATTCCAGATAGGCCCTCTCAGCCAACAGCCAATCAGGGCCCCCCTCCTGGGGGGTAATCAAATACACACCAAATCACAGAACACATTTTTCTTCTTAAACCTGAAATGGAGACGCACTCATAATATTTTGCCAAACAATGTTTCACGGTGGAACGGAGACAGGAGAGAAGGAGAGAAGGAGAGAAGGAGACAGGAGAGAAGGAGAGAAGGAGACAGGAGAGAAGGAGACAGGAGAGAGAAGGAGACAGGAGAGAGGGAGACAGGAGAGAAGGAGACAGGAGAGAAGGAGACAGGAGAGAGGGAGACAGGAGAGAAGGAGACAGGAGAGAAGGAGAGAAGGAGACAGGAGAGAAGGAGACAGGAGAGAGGGAGAGAAGGAGACAGGAGAGAGGGAGACAGGAGAGAGGGAGACAGGAGAGAAGGAGACAGGAGAGAGGGAGAGAAGGAGACATGAGAGAAGGAGACATGAGAGAAGGAGACAGGAGAGAAGGAGACAGGAGAGAGGGAGAGAAGGAGACAGGAGAGAGGGAGAGATGGAGACAGGAGAGAAGGAGAGAAGGAGACAGGAGAGAGAAGGAGAGAAGGAGAGAAGGAGACAGGATGAGAGGGAGAGAAGGAGAGAAGGAGACAGGAGAGAGAAGGAGAGAAGGAGACAGGAGAGAAGGAGAGAGGAGAGAGGGAGAAAGGGAGACAGGAGAGAGGGAGAGAGGGAGAGAGGAGAGAGGCAGAGAGGAAGACAGGAGAGAGGGAGAGAGGGAGACAGGAGAGAGGCAGAGAGGGAGACAGGAGAGAGGGAGACAGGAGCGAGGGAGACAGGGGGCAGGGTGTCACACTAGAAGGAGCCGTGTAAACACCCTCTCTCTTTCATCACTCTCTCTTTCTCTTTCATCATCATCCCTCTGTCCTCACAGCGGAGCGGTCATGGATCTCTCCCCCGGCTCCGTCAGAGCATGTCCAGAGAACAGCCATACTAGAGGAAGGCTACTGGCAGCAACACACACACACACACACACACACACACACACATACATACACACACACACGTGTGCATGTGCACGCACACCCCCGCAACCACAGCCACAAACACACACATACACACAAACGCCCACAAACACACACATACTGTATGCACACACACACACACACACACACACACACAGTTTCTCTGTTGTTCTATCCAACACTGCTCCTCCCATCCTTCTTGACCCTGCTCGAAAACTGCTTTTCATACACTCTCTCATCTCCCCCCCCCCCCCCCCCCCCCCCTCTCTTCTTGATCCCACTGTCGCTCTCACTCTTACTTTCGCCTCTGTTTCTCTCTCTCTTTCTCCTTTGTGTTTACAGTATGTGTGTGTGTGTGTGTGTGTGTGTGTGTGCGCGTGTACAGTATGTGTGTGTGTGTGTGTGTGTGTGTGTGTGTGTGTGTTACTCGGTCCCTTCAGGAGATCTATTAAAGCTGCTGTCAGCTGGTTGCCGTGGCGCCAGGGCAGGAAATGGAGGTCTTCGTATGGAGCGGGAAGATTGACTGCAGCCACACCGGAGACTCGCAGAACACAGCCAAAAACGACGTCTACACACACACACACACACACACACTACACACACACAATACACATGCTACACACGCTACAGACACAGACACACACACACACACACACACACACACACACACACACACACACACACACTAGTTATGGCTCATTCCACACCACAGCTCTGGTTCTGCAGACACTGCAACACTCTGCACCCAGGTACTGTGTAGTACTGCTCTGAGCACAGTGACATCCCTTAACTAAAGCCAGACCTCCCTGCCCCTATGGACACACACACACACACACACACACACACACACACACACACACACACACAGACACGCACAGACACACCCATGGAGGCAGGCAGACACACACACACACACCCATGGAGGCAGGCAGACACACACACACACACACACACACACTTCTGACCGGCCCACTCCCCCTGCATGTCCCTATAAACGCCTCACGGTGACAGGCTCTAAAAGCACGCTGCTAAACCCACTAAGTTACAGCTGAAGGCCTTCGACTCTCTCAGGGTCGTTTAACGCCGCCCCCAAAAGGCCCACATTCAAGAGTGACTTTACTCCCCAAAAATGCATAACTCTAAGTATTGTTGCTCGGAAAATACCACATAAAACACTTGGCACTAGCTGGCGAGCGTCCCGGAATTCTTTGTCAGCGAGTGTGTTAAAAGACCAGACTAAAAGGCCAGACTAGCATTTCAGCGGCTTTAGCCGCCCGCTAGGCCGCGCCGGGCCATTAGCGCAGTAATAACAGGAAGCTAACGCTATCGCTGTTATTAAACGCCGTGAAGCGAACGCGCCGCCCCGCCCCGGCGCTAATGCTACCATTTACAGGGTCGTTACAGGACAAAAGACGCCGGCCCTCCTGTCAAAACAACGCTAATATCACGCCGGGCCGTTCCTGAAAATAACGCCGTTCGAGGCGTTTGGACGTGAGGTGGTTTTGTTACTGTGACGCGCCGTTTCCAGGGACGTGAGATCAAAAAATAGCACAGGATAGACCTTTGTTCGCGAAAATACTTTTTTCTTTTTTACTGAGCGAAGGCTTAGTGAAGAGAGACGTCGGATTGGTGGAAACGACGATGGCTGCCGGCCTGGGATTGGTTCGGGGGAGGATATCTGAGCTCCTCCGAGTCGGCGGACGGCGACATTGAAGCGGTGGGGACGACGGCGGCGGCTTGGCCGGCCTGCGCCAATCAGATGCTCTGGTTCGGAGAGAGCGCGGAGCTCTGGGTCGGGTTCGTCCGTCGGTCTGTGATTGACAGGTGAGGATTTGGCAGCTCCCTCCACCCTGGGGTTCAGAATAAAGCCTCCTGTCTCACCCAATCACAGAGCCCAGCCAAGGCCCGCCCCTCTGCCCAGCGCCGGCCCCAACAGGAAACCAGCTCCAGATGCAGCCCCTGGAGGAAGGTGAGTGTTTCAGAATGGTGTGTGTGTGTGTGTGTGTGTGTGAGAGAGAGAGTGTGTAGCGCTAACCAAAACCAGGCCCCTCTTTGCACAATGAACCTTTTTCTGGGCCTTGGGGCAAAAGGGGAGTAGAAATTGGGGGGGGGGGGGGGGGGGAGTAAAGATGGGGGGAGGGATTAAGGACAAGTCGGTCTGGTCTGAGTTGGGGACGCCCCAGGTCAAGAGTCACCTTTCATTGGATGACAGCTTGCCATCTCCATAGCAACGAGCGAGAGAGAGAGAGAGTGACTCATTTGAATTTCGACTCAAACATGAACACAAAACAAACACAACACACGTGTATGAAATTTGCACAGCCACACACGCACACACACAGTTTGAATTCAGAAACTCACACACAGGGAGAGAGCTGCCTCACGTCATGCAGACATAAATCTGGAGGTGAAGAGACAGCGATTAAGCTTTGTGAGTGAAATTACAGTGAGCATGGTTTTATTGATTTGTTGGAGGAGAAGAAGTGGAAAACTTAATCAACTGCAGCCACACTACAGAGAGAGTGGCAGGCCTTTGAACACGTAAACAACTCCAAAACCCAGACAAAAACAGATATATACCGCACGCACGCATGCACACACACACACGCACACATGCACACACGCACGCACGCACGCATGCACACACACACACACACACACACACACACACACACACACACACACACACACACTGTAAACACAAAGGAGAAAGAGAGAGAAAGAATACACGCAAACACGCAAAAAACTATTGTGGGCTCGCAAGCACACACACACACACACACACACACACACACACACACACACACACACACACACTGATGAATCCTTCCGTCCCATTCTCGCCGGAATCCTTCTGTTTATCGAAAGACGGAAATGTCTGTTTTAAGTCCCTGTCGGAGCGGAGATGTGAAGTTTATCTCTGGGTCTCTTTCGTCGACCATTAGTCTGTGCTGTGGGAGAGGTGTGGATGTCAACGCAGCGCTTCAGAGACCCCGGGCGGAAGCATCGCTGTAAACACCGTTACCACCATTACCGTACTGTCCGACTGTCTCACACACGGTCCCGCACGGAACACTTCACACACACACACACACACACACACGAAAGGAGAGTGGATACAACGCACAAACTGTACTGTACTGCGTGCATGTGTGTAGCATACGCACACGTGGAAGGCCGCACACGCGCGTGCGCACACACACACTCAAACGACTGTGATAGAATTAGAAAGAACTGCTGAGAAACAGGTCACAGTTCACAGCTGTGTGAGTGTGTGTGTGTGTGAGAGAGAGAGAGAGAGAGAAAGAGATAGTGTGTGTGAGTGTGTGTGTGTGTGTGTGTGTGTGTGTGTGTGTGTCTAAACCAGGTCACTGCTCTCTCCCTCAGACACTCATTTGCATCAGGGCGACCTGTTTCTGAAAGTAACCGCAGAGAGATGGGACAAGCAGGAGAAGAACAGAGAAGAGGATTTGCATTACAATAGCTGCCCTCAAACACACACACACACACACACACACACACACACACACACACACACACACACACACACACACACACACACACACACACACACACATAACAACGACACAGTCGCTCTGCCTCGACGGTCAGCAGTATCTTTATGCAACTTTTTATTCATTGATTTATTCATATTTAAATTCACTTAGTTTGAAATTCTGTTTTGGTGCTTTAAAACGCAGGCTTACTGACTCTTCTGCTGTCCTTAGAAGCCGTTATATCTAGACTATCTGTGTGTGTGTGTGTGTGTGTGTGTGTGTGTGTGTATGTATGTATGCATGTATGCATGTGTACATGTGTATGCATGTATGTATGTGTGTGTGTGTGTGTATGTATGTATGCATGTATGCATGTGTACATGTGTATGCATGTATGTATGTGTGTGTGTGTGTATGTACTGTATGTGTGTGTGTGTGTGTGTGTATAGTATGTATGCACGCATGTGTGTGTGTGTGTGTGTCCTGTCAGAGGACTCAGTGAGGGTGAGACAGTGACTGGTCTCTGGTCTCCTTCACGTGTCAGTGAACACCGTCTCTTGGTGACCAGTGCTTGTGTTGCTGCACCTAAAATGGCCGCTCACGGGAGACGGAAGACCGGTGCTCTACAGCAGCCAGAGAAGAGTCAGCCTCTCTCTCTCTCTCCATCCTCAGGGCACTGGGGCAGACTCAACACACACACACACATACACACACACGCACGCACGCACGCACGCACGCACGCACGCACGCACGCACACTCACATGCATACATGCATACATACATACACACACACACACACACACACCTGCATACATACATACATACACACACACACACACACACACACACACACACACACACACACACACACACACACACACACACACACACACACACACACACACACACACACACACACACACACACACACACACACACACACACCACCCACTTAACAGGACAAAAAGACGAGTAATACATATATAGGAATAATAATCAATCAATCAATCAATCAATCAAGTAACAAACAGAAACTGAAACGAGCGACTGAGATGGAGAGAGGAGGAAGAGGGAGAGAAGGAAGAATCCAGAGAGACACATAAACGAAGGAATACATGGTGTGGGATAAGGGAGGTGGATACCAAGCAACAGGTCGTTGGAAACAAGCGCTTGGGACAGACAGATTAGGCGGGAGGATGGAAAAGGTCTTAAAGGCAAGGTGAAGCCCCTTCGCCTGACGCATGTTGTGTTTCTATAGAAACATAGAGCCATACATGTTCCCCTTGAAATGAGGCCTGCATGTTTCAAACAGCAGTGTGTGTGTTTGAGGCCAGGGGCTGTTTCCGCCCAGCTGGACTGGACACATGGACACTGGACACACACACACACACACACAGTCTCCGTCTACCC
>NW_028152993.1:0-2500 GCF_951799395.1 Argentina silus | reverse complement strand
AGACTGCAGACCTCTGTGTGTGTAACAGGTCCAGTAACAGGTCCAGTAACAGGTCCAGTAACAGGTCCAGTAACAGGTCTAGTAACAGGTCCAGTAACAGGTCCAGTAACAGGTCCAGTAACAGGTCTAGTGTGTAACAGGTCCAGTAACAGGTCCAGTAACAGGTCTAGTAACAGGTCTAGTAACAGGTCCAGTAACAGGTCCAGTAACAGGTCTAGTAACAGGTCTAGTAACAGGGCTAGTAACAGGTCCAGTAACAGGTCCAGTAACAGGTCCAGTAACAGGTCTAGTGTGTAACAGGTCCAGTAACAGGTCCAGTAACAGGTCCAGTAACAGGTCCAGTAACAGGTCTAGTAACAGGTCTAGTAACAGGTCCAGTAACAGGTCCAGTAACAGGTCTAGTGTGTAACAGGTCCAGTAACAGGTCCAGTAACAGGTCCAGTAACAGGTCTAGTAACAGGTCCAGTAACAGGTCCAGTAACAGGTCCAGTAACAGGTCTAGTAACAGGTCCAGTAACAGGTCCAGTAACAGGTCCAGTAACAGGTCCAGGGACCACCTATTGTCGGGGTCAGAGCCTCAGGGACACTGTGTGTGTGGTGTGTATGTGTGGTGTGTGTATGTGGTGTGTGTGTGTGTGTGTGTGGTGTGTGTGTGTGTGTAGTGTGGGTGTGGGTGTAGTGTGTGTGTGTGTGTAGTGTGTGAGTGTGTGTGTAGTGTGTGTGTGTGTGTAGTGTGTGTGTGTGTGTAGTGTGTGTGTGTGTGTGCCCTCCCTGCTTGCCGGCTGGTTGATCCCATTGAGTATTCTGCCACCGCTCAGACATGGTACAGGGCTCAGCTGTCTGCCTCTTCACTGTGATGAGGAGCTGAACATTATCTCTGCTGCACACACACACACGCACGCACGCACGCACGCACGCACGCACGCACGCACGCACGCACGCACGCACGCACACACTTGACCCAGTTTACACTTTGGATGTATATGACAATTAGAAGCCACTTGGAGCTGTGTTCTGTGTCAGCTTGGCATGCCGGTTCATCCCTCCCTTCTGTCCTTCCTGCATCCATCAGACACAAGCTGCTCTCCGCTGCTGAGGGGTCGCCAGTCAGGGAACATTGAGTCTGGGAGGCTGCTGGAGGTAGAAATCGGAGGACGGGCTCGTTGTTATGCAGAATGAGAATGAGGAATGTTATCAAACACGGGTGGAACACACAGAGTGTGCGTGCGTGTGTGTGTCCGTGCGTCCGTGTGAACTGTGGCAGGAAACAGGCATGATAGTGTGACTGAGCCCGTCCTCAGATTTCTGCCTCCACCAGCCTCCCCAGACTAATTATTTTCTATGTCCTAGGGGCAGAGTGTCATCCGAGCTCATTCTCACAATAACCCACACGTGGAAATGTACAGTAAAACACAGTCAAACACAGTAAAACACAATCAAACACAGTCAAACACAGTAAAACACAGTAAAACACAGTCAAACACAGTCAAACACAGTAAAACACACGTCAAGAGAAAAAAACTATCAGTGAGTTCATCTGTTCACCTCGTGTTTGGTTGTAAGATAATTTCACAGTCGCACCGAAATAGATGAGTGCAGAGAAATCTGTGAATCCTGCCCTACTTTAAGACGTGATTCCGATTCCCTGCACAGAGCAGAAAAAGAACAAACCCTCAGATTAGAGCGCAATAAAAACTGATGTCCTTGCACTTCTCCTGTCTCCCAGTCTCCTGGTTTCTGGCTGGCTGGCACGCTCTCCTCTGTCATTATAAAGCCCTCCGTGATGACTCCTACTCCGCCTCCCCTGTCTCTCTGAGGCTCACGCTGTGACACATCAAGGAGAAGGTAGAATGTGTTCTCTAGATCAGGGGAGGCTGGGGGAGGTAGAAATCGGAGGACGGGCTCGTTGTTATGCGGAATGAGAATGAGGAATGGTATCAAACATGGGTGGAACACACAGAGTGTGCGTGTGTGTGTGCGTCCGTGCGTCCGTGTGAGCTGTGGCAGGAAACAGGCATGATAGTGTGACTGTGTTTTTGTAACAGACAGGGATCGAACATAGGTCCCACATACCACACCCACGTGCGTCCTCGACCACTAGACCAAGAGTGCGTCTGGAATGTGTGGCTCCTAACCTCCTCTGCTACACCGTGTAGCCCTGCCACCCTGTTAAAGCTTCAGCACTCTGTCAGCCCCCATCAGCTGGCCGGGCGGAACTTTACAACCAGAAGTTACAGTCTTTGGAAGAGTGTGACAGGATTAAACAGTGAAGTACTCTCTGGTGGGTATCGCTCTCTCTCCCTCTCTCTCCCTCTCTCTCCATCTCTCCCTCTCCCTCTCTCTCTCTCCCTCTCTCTCTCTCCATTTCTCTCCATTTCTCTCCCTCTCTCTCCCTCTCCCTCTCTCTCCCTCTCTCCCTCTCTCTCCATCTCTCCCT
Source organism: Argentina silus (assembly GCF_951799395.1). NCBI lineage: Eukaryota > Metazoa > Chordata > Actinopteri > Argentiniformes > Argentinidae > Argentina > Argentina silus. The sequence continues at coordinate 63 of NW_028152993.1, read as the reverse complement.
CTCTCTCCCTCTCTCTCCATCTCTCCCTCTCCCTCTCTCTCTCTCCCTCTCTCCATTTCTCTC
>NW_028152995.1:0-25435 GCF_951799395.1 Argentina silus | reverse complement strand
TGGTTCCTTCGCTTACGGCCATACCACGCTGAACACGCCCGATCTCGTCCGATCTCGGAAGCTAAGCAGAGTCGGGCCGGGTTAGTACTTAGATGGGAGACCGCCTGGGAATACCCGGTGCAGTAAGCTTTTCCTTATTTCGACCAGTAGGGTGTACTATTGTATCACCCCTGTAGTTTGAACAGTGCTGTAGTGTGAACACAGCTCCAGTTTCATATTGCTGTTTTGAACAGTTTATACAGTTTGCTCCAAAACCACCTGCTAAGAATTGGTGACTCACTCAGCCTTCGCTTGAGCTCGATTCTAGACTGACAACTATGAACTATGAGCTGTGGAGTGGTAAAGCAATGTTAATTGCAGTTTTGGTGTTTCCCCCCCCCCCCCCCAGATAACTCCCTGCCTTCTGCGTATCAACTGCAGTATTGTTTGTGTTGTCAAGTGGCGGGCGTCTCCTTTCCTCGACTTTATATACAGTGCAGAGGGCTGGTTCCTTCGCTTACGGCCATACCACGCTGAACACGCCCGATCTCGTCCGATCTCGGAAGCTAAGCAGAGTCGGGCCGGGTTAGTACTTAGATGGGAGACCGCCTGGGAATACCCGGTGCAGTAAGCTTTTCCTTATTTCGACCAGTAGGGTGTACTATTGTATCACCCCTGTAGTTTGAACAGTGCTGTAGTGTGAACACAGCTCCAGTTTCATATTGCTGTTTTGAACAGTTTATACAGTTTGCTCCAAAACCACCTGCTAAGAATTGGTGACTCACTCAGCCTTCGCTTGAGCTCGATTCTAGACTGACAACTATGAACTATGAGCTGTGGAGTGGTAAAGCAATGTTAATTGCAGTTTTGGTGTTTCCCCCCCCCCCCCCCAGATAACTCCCTGCCTTCTGCGTATCAACTGCAGTATTGTTTGTGTTGTCAAGTGGCGGGCGTCTCCTTTCCTCGACTTTATATACAGTGCAGAGGGCTGGTTCCTTCGCTTACGGCCATACCACGCTGAACACGCCCGATCTCGTCCGATCTCGGAAGCTAAGCAGAGTCGGGCCGGGTTAGTACTTAGATGGGAGACCGCCTGGGAATACCCGGTGCAGTAAGCTTTTCCTTATTTCGACCAGTAGGGTGTACTATTGTATCACCCCTGTAGTTTGAACAGTGCTGTAGTGTGAACACAGCTCCAGTTTCATATTGCTGTTTTGAACAGTTTATACAGTTTGCTCCAAAACCACCTGCTAAGAATTGGTGACTCACTCAGCCTTCGCTTGAGCTCGATTCTAGACTGACAACTATGAACTATGAGTTGTGGAGTGGTAAAGCAATGTTAATTGCAGTTTTGGTGTTTCCCCCCCCCCCCCCCAGATAACTCCCTGCCTTCTGCGTATCAACTGCAGTATTGTTTGTGTTGTCAAGTGGCGGGCGTCTCCTTTCCTCGACTTTATATACAGTGCAGAGGGCTGGTTCCTTCGCTTACGGCCATACCACGCTGAACACGCCCGATCTCGTCCGATCTCGGAAGCTAAGCAGAGTCGGGCCGGGTTAGTACTTAGATGGGAGACCGCCTGGGAATACCCGGTGCAGTAAGCTTTTCCTTATTTCGACCAGTAGGGTGTACTATTGTATCACCCCTGTAGTTTGAACAGTGCTGTAGTGTGAACACAGCTCCAGTTTCATATTGCTGTTTTGAACAGTTTATACAGTTTGCTCCAAAACCACCTGCTAAGAATTGGTGACTCACTCAGCCTTCGCTTGAGCTCGATTCTAGACTGACAACTATGAACTATGAGCTGTGGAGTGGTAAAGCAATGTTAATTGCAGTTTTGGTGTTTCCCCCCCCCCCCCCCAGATAACTCCCTGCCTTCTGCGTATCAACTGCAGTATTGTTTGTGTTGTCAAGTGGCGGGCGTCTCCTTTCCTCGACTTTATATACAGTGCAGAGGGCTGGTTCCTTCGCTTACGGCCATACCACGCTGAACACGCCCGATCTCGTCCGATCTCGGAAGCTAAGCAGAGTCGGGCCGGGTTAGTACTTAGATGGGAGACCGCCTGGGAATACCCGGTGCAGTAAGCTTTTCCTTATTTCGACCAGTAGGGTGTACTATTGTATCACCCCTGTAGTTTGAACAGTGCTGTAGTGTGAACACAGCTCCAGTTTCATATTGCTGTTTTGAACAGTTTATACAGTTTGCTCCAAAACCACCTGCTAAGAATTGGTGACTCACTCAGCCTTCGCTTGAGCTCGATTCTAGACTGACAACTATGAACTATGAGCTGTGGAGTGGTAAAGCAATGTTAATTGCAGTTTTGGTGTTTCCCCCCCCCCCCCCCAGATAACTCCCTGCCTTCTGCGTATCAACTGCAGTATTGTTTGTGTTGTCAAGTGGCGGGCGTCTCCTTTCCTCGACTTTATATACAGTGCAGAGGGCTGGTTCCTTCGCTTACGGCCATACCACGCTGAACACGCCCGATCTCGTCCGATCTCGGAAGCTAAGCAGAGTCGGGCCGGGTTAGTACTTAGATGGGAGACCGCCTGGGAATACCCGGTGCAGTAAGCTTTTCCTTATTTCGACCAGTAGGGTGTACTATTGTATCACCCCTGTAGTTTGAACAGTGCTGTAGTGTGAACACAGCTCCAGTTTCATATTGCTGTTTTGAACAGTTTATACAGTTTGCTCCAAAACCACCTGCTAAGAATTGGTGACTCACTCAGCCTTCGCTTGAGCTCGATTCTAGACTGACAACTATGAACTATGAGCTGTGGAGTGGTAAAGCAATGTTAATTGCAGTTTTGGTGTTTCCCCCCCCCCCCCCCCAGATAACTCCCTGCCTTCTGCGTATCAACTGCAGTATTGTTTGTGTTGTCAAGTGGCGGGCGTCTCCTTTCCTCGACTTTATATACAGTGCAGAGGGCTGGTTCCTTCGCTTACGGCCATACCACGCTGAACACGCCCGATCTCGTCCGATCTCGGAAGCTAAGCAGAGTCGGGCCGGGTTAGTACTTAGATGGGAGACCGCCTGGGAATACCCGGTGCAGTAAGCTTTTCCTTATTTCGACCAGTAGGGTGTACTATTGTATCACCCCTGTAGTTTGAACAGTGCTGTAGTGTGAACACAGCTCCAGTTTCATATTGCTGTTTTGAACAGTTTATACAGTTTGCTCCAAAACCACCTGCTAAGAATTGGTGACTCACTCAGCCTTCGCTTGAGCTCGATTCTAGACTGACAACTATGAACTATGAGCTGTGGAGTGGTAAAGCAATGTTAATTGCAGTTTTGGTGTTTCCCCCCCCCCCCCCCAGATAACTCCCTGCCTTCTGCGTATCAACTGCAGTATTGTTTGTGTTGTCAAGTGGCGGGCGTCTCCTTTCCTCGACTTTATATACAGTGCAGAGGGCTGGTTCCTTCGCTTACGGCCATACCACGCTGAACACGCCCGATCTCGTCCGATCTCGGAAGCTAAGCAGAGTCGGGCCGGGTTAGTACTTAGATGGGAGACCGCCTGGGAATACCCGGTGCAGTAAGCTTTTCCTTATTTCGACCAGTAGGGTGTACTATTGTATCACCCCTGTAGTTTGAACAGTGCTGTAGTGTGAACACAGCTCCAGTTTCATATTGCTGTTTTGAACAGTTTATACAGTTTGCTCCAAAACCACCTGCTAAGAATTGGTGACTCACTCAGCCTTCGCTTGAGCTCGATTCTAGACTGACAACTATGAACTATGAGCTGTGGAGTGGTAAAGCAATGTTAATTGCAGTTTTGGTGTTTCCCCCCCCCCCCCCCAGATAACTCCCTGCCTTCTGCGTATCAACTGCAGTATTGTTTGTGTTGTCAAGTGGCGGGCGTCTCCTTTCCTCGACTTTATATACAGTGCAGAGGGCTGGCTCCTTCGCTTACGGCCATACCACGCTGAACACGCCCGATCTCGTCCGATCTCGGAAGCTAAGCAGAGTCGGGCCGGGTTAGTACTTAGATGGGAGACCGCCTGGGAATACCCGGTGCAGTAAGCTTTTCCTTATTTCGACCAGTAGGGTGTACTATTGTATCACCCCTGTAGTTTGAACAGTGCTGTAGTGTGAACACAGCTCCAGTTTCATATTGCTGTTTTGAACAGTTTATACAGTTTGCTCCAAAACCACCTGCTAAGAATTGGTGACTCACTCAGCCTTCGCTTGAGCTCGATTCTAGACTGACAACTATGAACTATGAGCTGTGGAGTGGTAAAGCAATGTTAATTGCAGTTTTGGTGTTTCCCCCCCCCCCCCCCAGATAACTCCCTGCCTTCTGCGTATCAACTGCAGTATTGTTTGTGTTGTCAAGTGGCGGGCGTCTCCTTTCCTCGACTTTATATACAGTGCAGAGGGCTGGTTCCTTCGCTTACGGCCATACCACGCTGAACACGCCCGATCTCGTCCGATCTCGGAAGCTAAGCAGAGTCGGGCCGGGTTAGTACTTAGATGGGAGACCGCCTGGGAATACCCGGTGCAGTAAGCTTTTCCTTATTTCGACCAGTAGGGTGTACTATTGTATCACCCCTGTAGTTTGAACAGTGCTGTAGTGTGAACACAGCTCCAGTTTCATATTGCTGTTTTGAACAGTTTATACAGTTTGCTCCAAAACCACCTGCTAAGAATTGGTGACTCACTCAGCCTTCGCTTGAGCTCGATTCTAGACTGACAACTATGAACTATGAGCTGTGGAGTGGTAAAGCAATGTTAATTGCAGTTTTGGTGTTTCCCCCCCCCCCCCCCAGATAACTCCCTGCCTTCTGCGTATCAACTGCAGTATTGTTTGTGTTGTCAAGTGGCGGGCGTCTCCTTTCCTCGACTTTATATACAGTGCAGAGGGCTGGTTCCTTTGCTTACGGCCATACCACGCTGAACACGCCCGATCTCGTCCGATCTCGGAAGCTAAGCAGAGTCGGGCCGGGTTAGTACTTAGATGGGAGACCGCCTGGGAATACCCGGTGCAGTAAGCTTTTCCTTATTTCGACCAGTAGGGTGTACTATTGTATCACCCCTGTAGTTTGAACAGTGCTGTAGTGTGAACACAGCTCCAGTTTCATATTGCTGTTTTGAACAGTTTATACAGTTTGCTCCAAAACCACCTGCTAAGAATTGGTGACTCACTCAGCCTTCGCTTGAGCTCGATTCTAGACTGACAACTATGAACTATGAGCTGTGGAGTGGTAAAGCAATGTTAATTGCAGTTTTGGTGTTTCCCCCCCCCCCCCCCAGATAACTCCCTGCCTTCTGCGTATCAACTGCAGTATTGTTTGTGTTGTCAAGTGGCGGGCGTCTCCTTTCCTCGACTTTATATACAGTGCAGAGGGCTGGTTCCTTCGCTTACGGCCATACCACGCTGAACACGCCCGATCTCGTCCGATCTCGGAAGCTAAGCAGAGTCGGGCCGGGTTAGTACTTAGATGGGAGACCGCCTGGGAATACCCGGTGCAGTAAGCTTTTCCTTATTTCGACCAGTAGGGTGTACTATTGTATCACCCCTGTAGTTTGAACAGTGCTGTAGTGTGAACACAGCTCCAGTTTCATATTGCTGTTTTGAACAGTTTATACAGTTTGCTCCAAAACCACCTGCTAAGAATTGGTGACTCACTCAGCCTTCGCTTGAGCTCGATTCTAGACTGACAACTATGAACTATGAGCTGTGGAGTGGTAAAGCAATGTTAATTGCAGTTTTGGTGTTTCCCCCCCCCCCCCCAGATAACTCCCTGCCTTCTGCGTATCAACTGCAGTATTGTTTGTGTTGTCAAGTGGCGGGCGTCTCCTTTCCTCGACTTTATATACAGTGCAGAGGGCTGGTTCCTTCGCTTACGGCCATACCACGCTGAACACGCCCGATCTCGTCCGATCTCGGAAGCTAAGCAGAGTCGGGCCGGGTTAGTACTTAGATGGGAGACCGCCTGGGAATACCCGGTGCAGTAAGCTTTTCCTTATTTCGACCAGTAGGGTGTACTATTGTATCACCCCTGTAGTTTGAACAGTGCTGTAGTGTGAACACAGCTCCAGTTTCATATTGCTGTTTTGAACAGTTTATACAGTTTGCTCCAAAACCACCTGCTAAGAATTGGTGACTCACTCAGCCTTCGCTTGAGCTCGATTCTAGACTGACAACTATGAACTATGAGCTGTGGAGTGGTAAAGCAATGTTAATTGCAGTTTTGGTGTTTCCCCCCCCCCCCCCCAGATAACTCCCTGCCTTCTGCGTATCAACTGCAGTATTGTTTGTGTTGTCAAGTGGCGGGCGTCTCCTTTCCTCGACTTTATATACAGTGCAGAGGGCTGGTTCCTTCGCTTACGGCCATACCACGCTGAACACGCCCGATCTCGTCCGATCTCGGAAGCTAAGCAGAGTCGGGCCGGGTTAGTACTTAGATGGGAGACCGCCTGGGAATACCCGGTGCAGTAAGCTTTTCCTTATTTCGACCAGTAGGGTGTACTATTGTATCACCCCTGTAGTTTGAACAGTGCTGTAGTGTGAACACAGCTCCAGTTTCATATTGCTGTTTTGAACAGTTTATACAGTTTGCTCCAAAACCACCTGCTAAGAATTGGTGACTCACTCAGCCTTCGCTTGAGCTCGATTCTAGACTGACAACTATGAACTATGAGCTGTGGAGTGGTAAAGCAATGTTAATTGCAGTTTTGGTGTTTCCCCCCCCCCCCCCCAGATAACTCCCTGCCTTCTGCGTATCAACTGCAGTATTGTTTGTGTTGTCAAGTGGCGGGCGTCTCCTTTCCTCGACTTTATATACAGTGCAGAGGGCTGGTTCCTTCGCTTACGGCCATACCACGCTGAACACGCCCGATCTCGTCCGATCTCGGAAGCTAAGCAGAGTCGGGCCGGGTTAGTACTTAGATGGGAGACCGCCTGGGAATACCCGGTGCAGTAAGCTTTTCCTTATTTCGACCAGTAGGGTGTACTATTGTATCACCCCTGTAGTTTGAACAGTGCTGTAGTGTGAACACAGCTCCAGTTTCATATTGCTGTTTTGAACAGTTTATACAGTTTGCTCCAAAACCACCTGCTAAGAATTGGTGACTCACTCAGCCTTCGCTTGAGCTCGATTCTAGACTGACAACTATGAACTATGAGCTGTGGAGTGGTAAAGCAATGTTAATTGCAGTTTTGGTGTTTCCCCCCCCCCCCCCCAGATAACTCCCTGCCTTCTGCGTATCAACTGCAGTATTGTTTGTGTTGTCAAGTGGCGGGCGTCTCCTTTCCTCGACTTTATATACAGTGCAGAGGGCTGGTTCCTTCGCTTACGGCCATACCACGCTGAACACGCCCGATCTCGTCCGATCTCGGAAGCTAAGCAGAGTCGGGCCGGGTTAGTACTTAGATGGGAGACCGCCTGGGAATACCCGGTGCAGTAAGCTTTTCCTTATTTCGACCAGTAGGGTGTACTATTGTATCACCCCTGTAGTTTGAACAGTGCTGTAGTGTGAACACAGCTCCAGTTTCATATTGCTGTTTTGAACAGTTTATACAGTTTGCTCCAAAACCACCTGCTAAGAATTGGTGACTCACTCAGCCTTCGCTTGAGCTCGATTCTAGACTGACAACTATGAACTATGAGCTGTGGAGTGGTAAAGCAATGTTAATTGCAGTTTTGGTGTTTCCCCCCCCCCCCCCCCAGATAACTCCCTGCCTTCTGCGTATCAACTGCAGTATTGTTTGTGTTGTCAAGTGGCGGGCGTCTCCTTTCCTCGACTTTATATACAGTGCAGAGGGCTGGTTCCTTCGCTTACGGCCATACCACGCTGAACACGCCCGATCTCGTCCGATCTCGGAAGCTAAGCAGAGTCGGGCCGGGTTAGTACTTAGATGGGAGACCGCCTGGGAATACCCGGTGCAGTAAGCTTTTCCTTATTTCGACCAGTAGGGTGTACTATTGTATCACCCCTGTAGTTTGAACAGTGCTGTAGTGTGAACACAGCTCCAGTTTCATATTGCTGTTTTGAACAGTTTATACAGTTTGCTCCAAAACCACCTGCTAAGAATTGGTGACTCACTCAGCCTTCGCTTGAGCTCGATTCTAGACTGACAACTATGAACTATGAGCTGTGGAGTGGTAAAGCAATGTTAATTGCAGTTTTGGTGTTTCCCCCCCCCCCCCCCAGATAACTCCCTGCCTTCTGCGTATCAACTGCAGTATTGTTTGTGTTGTCAAGTGGCGGGCGTCTCCTTTCCTCGACTTTATATACAGTGCAGAGGGCTGGTTCCTTCGCTTACGGCCATACCACGCTGAACACGCCCGATCTCGTCCGATCTCGGAAGCTAAGCAGAGTCGGGCCGGGTTAGTACTTAGATGGGAGACCGCCTGGGAATACCCGGTGCAGTAAGCTTTTCCTTATTTCGACCAGTAGGGTGTACTATTGTATCACCCCTGTAGTTTGAACAGTGCTGTAGTGTGAACACAGCTCCAGTTTCATATTGCTGTTTTGAACAGTTTATACAGTTTGCTCCAAAACCACCTGCTAAGAATTGGTGACTCACTCAGCCTTCGCTTGAGCTCGATTCTAGACTGACAACTATGAACTATGAGCTGTGGAGTGGTAAAGCAATGTTAATTGCAGTTTTGGTGTTTCCCCCCCCCCCCCCCAGATAACTCCCTGCCTTCTGCGTATCAACTGCAGTATTGTTTGTGTTGTCAAGTGGCGGGCGTCTCCTTTCCTCGACTTTATATACAGTGCAGAGGGCTGGTTCCTTCGCTTACGGCCATACCACGCTGAACACGCCCGATCTCGTCCGATCTCGGAAGCTAAGTAGAGTCGGGCCGGGTTAGTACTTAGATGGGAGACCGCCTGGGAATACCCGGTGCAGTAAGCTTTTCCTTATTTCGACCAGTAGGGTGTACTATTGTATCACCCCTGTAGTTTGAACAGTGCTGTAGTGTGAACACAGCTCCAGTTTCATATTGCTGTTTTGAACAGTTTATACAGTTTGCTCCAAAACCACCTGCTAAGAATTGGTGACTCACTCAGCCTTCGCTTGAGCTCGATTCTAGACTGACAACTATGAACTATGAGCTGTGGAGTGGTAAAGCAATGTTAATTGCAGTTTTGGTGTTTCCCCCCCCCCCCCCCCAGATAACTCCCTGCCTTCTGCGTATCAACTGCAGTATTGTTTGTGTTGTCAAGTGGCGGGCGTCTCCTTTCCTCGACTTTATATACAGTGCAGAGGGCTGGTTCCTTCGCTTACGGCCATACCACGCTGAACACGCCCGATCTCGTCCGATCTCGGAAGCTAAGCAGAGTCGGGCCGGGTTAGTACTTAGATGGGAGACCGCCTGGGAATACCCGGTGCAGTAAGCTTTTCCTTATTTCGACCAGTAGGGTGTACTATTGTATCACCCCTGTAGTTTGAACAGTGCTGTAGTGTGAACACAGCTCCAGTTTCATATTGCTGTTTTGAACAGTTTATACAGTTTGCTCCAAAACCACCTGCTAAGAATTGGTGACTCACTCAGCCTTCGCTTGAGCTCGATTCTAGACTGACAACTATGAACTATGAGCTGTGGAGTGGTAAAGCAATGTTAATTGCAGTTTTGGTGTTTCCCCCCCCCCCCCCCAGATAACTCCCTGCCTTCTGCGTATCAACTGCAGTATTGTTTGTGTTGTCAAGTGGCGGGCGTCTCCTTTCCTCGACTTTATATACAGTGCAGAGGGCTGGTTCCTTCGCTTACGGCCATACCACGCTGAACACGCCCGATCTCGTCCGATCTCGGAAGCTAAGCAGAGTCGGGCCGGGTTAGTACTTAGATGGGAGACCGCCTGGGAATACCCGGTGCAGTAAGCTTTTCCTTATTTCGACCAGTAGGGTGTACTATTGTATCACCCCTGTAGTTTGAACAGTGCTGTAGTGTGAACACAGCTCCAGTTTCATATTGCTGTTTTGAACAGTTTATACAGTTTGCTCCAAAACCACCTGCTAAGAATTGGTGACTCACTCAGCCTTCGCTTGAGCTCGATTCTAGACTGACAACTATGAACTATGAGCTGTGGAGTGGTAAAGCAATGTTAATTGCAGTTTTGGTGTTTCCCCCCCCCCCCCCCAGATAACTCCCTGCCTTCTGCGTATCAACTGCAGTATTGTTTGTGTTGTCAAGTGGCGGGCGTCTCCTTTCCTCGACTTTATATACAGTGCAGAGGGCTGGTTCCTTCGCTTACGGCCATACCACGCTGAACACGCCCGATCTCGTCCGATCTCGGAAGCTAAGCAGAGTCGGGCCGGGTTAGTACTTAGATGGGAGACCGCCTGGGAATACCCGGTGCAGTAAGCTTTTCCTTATTTCGACCAGTAGGGTGTACTATTGTATCACCCCTGTAGTTTGAACAGTGCTGTAGTGTGAACACAGCTCCAGTTTCATATTGCTGTTTTGAACAGTTTATACAGTTTGCTCCAAAACCACCTGCTAAGAATTGGTGACTCACTCAGCCTTCGCTTGAGCTCGATTCTAGACTGACAACTATGAACTATGAGCTGTGGAGTGGTAAAGCAATGTTAATTGCAGTTTTGGTGTTTCCCCCCCCCCCCCCCAGATAACTCCCTGCCTTCTGCGTATCAACTGCAGTATTGTTTGTGTTGTCAAGTGGCGGGCGTCTCCTTTCCTCGACTTTATATACAGTGCAGAGGGCTGGTTCCTTCGCTTACGGCCATACCACGCTGAACACGCCCGATCTCGTCCGATCTCGGAAGCTAAGCAGAGTCGGGCCGGGTTAGTACTTAGATGGGAGACCGCCTGGGAATACCCGGTGCAGTAAGCTTTTCCTTATTTCGACCAGTAGGGTGTACTATTGTATCACCCCTGTAGTTTGAACAGTGCTGTAGTGTGAACACAGCTCCAGTTTCATATTGCTGTTTTGAACAGTTTATACAGTTTGCTCCAAAACCACCTGCTAAGAATTGGTGACTCACTCAGCCTTCGCTTGAGCTCGATTCTAGACTGACAACTATGAACTATGAGCTGTGGAGTGGTAAAGCAATGTTAATTGCAGTTTTGGTGTTTCCCCCCCCCCCCCCCAGATAACTCCCTGCCTTCTGCGTATCAACTGCAGTATTGTTTGTGTTGTCAAGTGGCGGGCGTCTCCTTTCCTCGACTTTATATACAGTGCAGAGGGCTGGTTCCTTCGCTTACGGCCATACCACGCTGAACACGCCCGATCTCGTCCGATCTCGGAAGCTAAGCAGAGTCGGGCCGGGTTAGTACTTAGATGGGAGACCGCCTGGGAATACCCGGTGCAGTAAGCTTTTCCTTATTTCGACCAGTAGGGTGTACTATTGTATCACCCCTGTAGTTTGAACAGTGCTGTAGTGTGAACACAGCTCCAGTTTCATATTGCTGTTTTGAACAGTTTATACAGTTTGCTCCAAAACCACCTGCTAAGAATTGGTGACTCACTCAGCCTTCGCTTGAGCTCGATTCTAGACTGACAACTATGAACTATGAGCTGTGGAGTGGTAAAGCAATGTTAATTGCAGTTTTGGTGTTTCCCCCCCCCCCCCCCAGATAACTCCCTGCCTTCTGCGTATCAACTGCAGTATTGTTTGTGTTGTCAAGTGGCGGGCGTCTCCTTTCCTCAACTTTATATACAGTGCAGAGGGCTGGTTCCTTCGCTTACGGCCATACCACGCTGAACACGCCCGATCTCGTCCGATCTCGGAAGCTAAGCAGAGTCGGGCCGGGTTAGTACTTAGATGGGAGACCGCCTGGGAATACCCGGTGCAGTAAGCTTTTCCTTATTTCGACCAGTAGGGTGTACTATTGTATCACCCCTGTAGTTTGAACAGTGCTGTAGTGTGAACACAGCTCCAGTTTCATATTGCTGTTTTGAACAGTTTATACAGTTTGCTCCAAAACCACCTGCTAAGAATTGGTGACTCACTCAGCCTTCGCTTGAGCTCGATTCTAGACTGACAACTATGAACTATGAGCTGTGGAGTGGTAAAGCAATGTTAATTGCAGTTTTGGTGTTTCCCCCCCCCCCCCCCAGATAACTCCCTGCCTTCTGCGTATCAACTGCAGTATTGTTTGTGTTGTCAAGTGGCGGGCGTCTCCTTTCCTCGACTTTATATACAGTGCAGAGGGCTGGTTCCTTCGCTTACGGCCATACCACGCTGAACACGCCCGATCTCGTCCGATCTCGGAAGCTAAGCAGAGTCGGGCCGGGTTAGTACTTAGATGGGAGACCGCCTGGGAATACCCGGTGCAGTAAGCTTTTCCTTATTTCGACCAGTAGGGTGTACTATTGTATCACCCCTGTAGTTTGAACAGTGCTGTAGTGTGAACACAGCTCCAGTTTCATATTGCTGTTTTGAACAGTTTATACAGTTTGCTCCAAAACCACCTGCTAAGAATTGGTGACTCACTCAGCCTTCGCTTGAGCTCGATTCTAGACTGACAACTATGAACTATGAGCTGTGGAGTGGTAAAGCAATGTTAATTGCAGTTTTGGTGTTTCCCCCCCCCCCCCCCAGATAACTCCCTGCCTTCTGCGTATCAACTGCAGTATTGTTTGTGTTGTCAAGTGGCGGGCGTCTCCTTTCCTCGACTTTATATACAGTGCAGAGGGCTGGTTCCTTCGCTTACGGCCATACCACGCTGAACACGCCCGATCTCGTCCGATCTCGGAAGCTAAGCAGAGTCGGGCCGGGTTAGTACTTAGATGGGAGACCGCCTGGGAATACCCGGTGCAGTAAGCTTTTCCTTATTTCGACCAGTAGGGTGTACTATTGTATCACCCCTGTAGTTTGAACAGTGCTGTAGTGTGAACACAGCTCCAGTTTCATATTGCTGTTTTGAACAGTTTATACAGTTTGCTCCAAAACCACCTGCTAAGAATTGGTGACTCACTCAGCCTTCGCTTGAGCTCGATTCTAGACTGACAACTATGAACTATGAGCTGTGGAGTGGTAAAGCAATGTTAATTGCAGTTTTGGTGTTTCCCCCCCCCCCCCCAGATAACTCCCTGCCTTCTGCGTATCAACTGCAGTATTGTTTGTGTTGTCAAGTGGCGGGCGTCTCCTTTCCTCGACTTTATATACAGTGCAGAGGGCTGGTTCCTTCGCTTACGGCCATACCACGCTGAACACGCCCGATCTCGTCCGATCTCGGAAGCTAAGCAGAGTCGGGCCGGGTTAGTACTTAGATGGGAGACCGCCTGGGAATACCCGGTGCAGTAAGCTTTTCCTTATTTCGACCAGTAGGGTGTACTATTGTATCACCCCTGTAGTTTGAACAGTGCTGTAGTGTGAACACAGCTCCAGTTTCATATTGCTGTTTTGAACAGTTTATACAGTTTGCTCCAAAACCACCTGCTAAGAATTGGTGACTCACTCAGCCTTCGCTTGAGCTCGATTCTAGACTGACAACTATGAACTATGAGCTGTGGAGTGGTAAAGCAATGTTAATTGCAGTTTTGGTGTTTCCCCCCCCCCCCCCCCAGATAACTCCCTGCCTTCTGCGTATCAACTGCAGTATTGTTTGTGTTGTCAAGTGGCGGGCGTCTCCTTTCCTCGACTTTATATACAGTGCAGAGGGCTGGTTCCTTCGCTTACGGCCATACCACGCTGAACACGCCCGATCTCGTCCGATCTCGGAAGCTAAGCAGAGTCGGGCCGGGTTAGTACTTAGATGGGAGACCGCCTGGGAATACCCGGTGCAGTAAGCTTTTCCTTATTTCGACCAGTAGGGTGTACTATTGTATCACCCCTGTAGTTTGAACAGTGCTGTAGTGTGAACACAGCTCCAGTTTCATATTGCTGTTTTGAACAGTTTATACAGTTTGCTCCAAAACCACCTGCTAAGAATTGGTGACTCACTCAGCCTTCGCTTGAGCTCGATTCTAGACTGACAACTATGAACTATGAGCTGTGGAGTGGTAAAGCAATGTTAATTGCAGTTTTGGTGTTTCCCCCCCCCCCCCCCCAGATAACTCCCTGCCTTCTGCGTATCAACTGCAGTATTGTTTGTGTTGTCAAGTGGCGGGCGTCTCCTTTCCTCGACTTTATATACAGTGCAGAGGGCTGGTTCCTTCGCTTACGGCCATACCACGCTGAACACGCCCGATCTCGTCCGATCTCGGAAGCTAAGCAGAGTCGGGCCGGGTTAGTACTTAGATGGGAGACCGCCTGGGAATACCCGGTGCAGTAAGCTTTTCCTTATTTCGACCAGTAGGGTGTACTATTGTATCACCCCTGTAGTTTGAACAGTGCTGTAGTGTGAACACAGCTCCAGTTTCATATTGCTGTTTTGAACAGTTTATACAGTTTGCTCCAAAACCACCTGCTAAGAATTGGTGACTCACTCAGCCTTCGCTTGAGCTCGATTCTAGACTGACAACTATGAACTATGAGCTGTGGAGTGGTAAAGCAATGTTAATTGCAGTTTTGGTGTTTCCCCCCCCCCCCCCCAGATAACTCCCTGCCTTCTGCGTATCAACTGCAGTATTGTTTGTGTTGTCAAGTGGCGGGCGTCTCCTTTCCTCGACTTTATATACAGTGCAGAGGGCTGGTTCCTTCGCTTACGGCCATACCACGCTGAACACGCCCGATCTCGTCCGATCTCGGAAGCTAAGCAGAGTCGGGCCGGGTTAGTACTTAGATGGGAGACCGCCTGGGAATACCCGGTGCAGTAAGCTTTTCCTTATTTCGACCAGTAGGGTGTACTATTGTATCACCCCTGTAGTTTGAACAGTGCTGTAGTGTGAACACAGCTCCAGTTTCATATTGCTGTTTTGAACAGTTTATACAGTTTGCTCCAAAACCACCTGCTAAGAATTGGTGACTCACTCAGCCTTCGCTTGAGCTCGATTCTAGACTGACAACTATGAACTATGAGCTGTGGAGTGGTAAAGCAATGTTAATTGCAGTTTTGGTGTTTCCCCCCCCCCCCCCCAGATAACTCCCTGCCTTCTGCGTATCAACTGCAGTATTGTTTGTGTTGTCAAGTGGCGGGCGTCTCCTTTCCTCGACTTTATATACAGTGCAGAGGGCTGGTTCCTTCGCTTACGGCCATACCACGCTGAACACGCCCGATCTCGTCCGATCTCGGAAGCTAAGCAGAGTCGGGCCGGGTTAGTACTTAGATGGGAGACCGCCTGGGAATACCCGGTGCAGTAAGCTTTTCCTTATTTCGACCAGTAGGGTGTACTATTGTATCACCCCTGTAGTTTGAACAGTGCTGTAGTGTGAACACAGCTCCAGTTTCATATTGCTGTTTTGAACAGTTTATACAGTTTGCTCCAAAACCACCTGCTAAGAATTGGTGACTCACTCAGCCTTCGCTTGAGCTCGATTCTAGACTGACAACTATGAACTATGAGCTGTGGAGTGGTAAAGCAATGTTAATTGCAGTTTTGGTGTTTCCCCCCCCCCCCCCCAGATAACTCCCTGCCTTCTGCGTATCAACTGCAGTATTGTTTGTGTTGTCAAGTGGCGGGCGTCTCCTTTCCTCGACTTTATATACAGTGCAGAGGGCTGGTTCCTTCGCTTACGGCCATACCACGCTGAACACGCCCGATCTCGTCCGATCTCGGAAGCTAAGCAGAGTCGGGCCGGGTTAGTACTTAGATGGGAGACCGCCTGGGAATACCCGGTGCAGTAAGCTTTTCCTTATTTCGACCAGTAGGGTGTACTATTGTATCACCCCTGTAGTTTGAACAGTGCTGTAGTGTGAACACAGCTCCAGTTTCATATTGCTGTTTTGAACAGTTTATACAGTTTGCTCCAAAACCACCTGCTAAGAATTGGTGACTCACTCAGCCTTCGCTTGAGCTCGATTCTAGACTGACAACTATGAACTATGAGCTGTGGAGTGGTAAAGCAATGTTAATTGCAGTTTTGGTGTTTCCCCCCCCCCCCCCCAGATAACTCCCTGCCTTCTGCGTATCAACTGCAGTATTGTTTGTGTTGTCAAGTGGCGGGCGTCTCCTTTCCTCGACTTTATATACAGTGCAGAGGGCTGGTTCCTTCGCTTACGGCCATACCACGCTGAACACGCCCGATCTCGTCCGATCTCGGAAGCTAAGCAGAGTCGGGCCGGGTTAGTACTTAGATGGGAGACCGCCTGGGAATACCCGGTGCAGTAAGCTTTTCCTTATTTCGACCAGTAGGGTGTACTATTGTATCACCCCTGTAGTTTGAACAGTGCTGTAGTGTGAACACAGCTCCAGTTTCATATTGCTGTTTTGAACAGTTTATACAGTTTGCTCCAAAACCACCTGCTAAGAATTGGTGACTCACTCAGCCTTCGCTTGAGCTCGATTCTAGACTGACAACTATGAACTATGAGCTGTGGAGTGGTAAAGCAATGTTAATTGCAGTTTTGGTGTTTCCCCCCCCCCCCCCCCAGATAACTCCCTGCCTTCTGCGTATCAACTGCAGTATTGTTTGTGTTGTCAAGTGGCGGGCGTCTCCTTTCCTCGACTTTATATACAGTGCAGAGGGCTGGTTCCTTCGCTTACGGCCATACCACGCTGAACACGCCCGATCTCGTCCGATCTCGGAAGCTAAGCAGAGTCGGGCCGGGTTAGTACTTAGATGGGAGACCGCCTGGGAATACCCGGTGCAGTAAGCTTTTCCTTATTTCGACCAGTAGGGTGTACTATTGTATCACCCCTGTAGTTTGAACAGTGCTGTAGTGTGAACACAGCTCCAGTTTCATATTGCTGTTTTGAACAGTTTATACAGTTTGCTCCAAAACCACCTGCTAAGAATTGGTGACTCACTCAGCCTTCGCTTGAGCTCGATTCTAGACTGACAACTATGAACTATGAGCTGTGGAGTGGTAAAGCAATGTTAATTGCAGTTTTGGTGTTTCCCCCCCCCCCCCCCCAGATAACTCCCTGCCTTCTGCGTATCAACTGCAGTATTGTTTGTGTTGTCAAGTGGCGGGCGTCTCCTTTCCTCGACTTTATATACAGTGCAGAGGGCTGGTTCCTTCGCTTACGGCCATACCACGCTGAACACGCCCGATCTCGTCCGATCTCGGAAGCTAAGCAGAGTCGGGCCGGGTTAGTACTTAGATGGGAGACCGCCTGGGAATACCCGGTGCAGTAAGCTTTTCCTTATTTCGACCAGTAGGGTGTACTATTGTATCACCCCTGTAGTTTGAACAGTGCTGTAGTGTGAACACAGCTCCAGTTTCATATTGCTGTTTTGAACAGTTTATACAGTTTGCTCCAAAACCACCTGCTAAGAATTGGTGACTCACTCAGCCTTCGCTTGAGCTCGATTCTAGACTGACAACTATGAACTATGAGCTGTGGAGTGGTAAAGCAATGTTAATTGCAGTTTTGGTGTTTCCCCCCCCCCCCCCCAGATAACTCCCTGCCTTCTGCGTATCAACTGCAGTATTGTTTGTGTTGTCAAGTGGCGGGCGTCTCCTTTCCTCGACTTTATATACAGTGCAGAGGGCTGGTTCCTTCGCTTACGGCCATACCACGCTGAACACGCCCGATCTCGTCCGATCTCGGAAGCTAAGCAGAGTCGGGCCGGGTTAGTACTTAGATGGGAGACCGCCTGGGAATACCCGGTGCAGTAAGCTTTTCCTTATTTCGACCAGTAGGGTGTACTATTGTATCACCCCTGTAGTTTGAACAGTGCTGTAGTGTGAACACAGCTCCAGTTTCATATTGCTGTTTTGAACAGTTTATACAGTTTGCTCCAAAACCACCTGCTAAGAATTGGTGACTCACTCAGCCTTCGCTTGAGCTCGATTCTAGACTGACAACTATGAACTATGAGCTGTGGAGTGGTAAAGCAATGTTAATTGCAGTTTTGGTGTTTCCCCCCCCCCCCCCCAGATAACTCCCTGCCTTCTGCGTATCAACTGCGGTATTGTTTGTGTTGTCAAGTGGCGGGCGTCTCCTTTCCTCGACTTTATATACAGTGCAGAGGGCTGGTTCCTTCGCTTACGGCCATACCACGCTGAACACGCCCGATCTCGTCCGATCTCGGAAGCTAAGCAGAGTCGGGCCGGGTTAGTACTTAGATGGGAGACCGCCTGGGAATACCCGGTGCAGTAAGCTTTTCCTTATTTCGACCAGTAGGGTGTACTATTGTATCACCCCTGTAGTTTGAACAGTGCTGTAGTGTGAACACAGCTCCAGTTTCATATTGCTGTTTTGAACAGTTTATACAGTTTGCTCCAAAACCACCTGCTAAGAATTGGTGACTCACTCAGCCTTCGCTTGAGCTCGATTCTAGACTGACAACTATGAACTATGAGCTGTGGAGTGGTAAAGCAATGTTAATTGCAGTTTTGGTGTTTCCCCCCCCCCCCCCCAGATAACTCCCTGCCTTCTGCGTATCAACTGCAGTATTGTTTGTGTTGTCAAGTGGCGGGCGTCTCCTTTCCTCGACTTTATATACAGTGCAGAGGGCTGGTTCCTTCGCTTACGGCCATACCACGCTGAACACGCCCGATCTCGTCCGATCTCGGAAGCTAAGCAGAGTCGGGCCGGGTTAGTACTTAGATGGGAGACCGCCTGGGAATACCCGGTGCAGTAAGCTTTTCCTTATTTCGACCAGTAGGGTGTACTATTGTATCACCCCTGTAGTTTGAACAGTGCTGTAGTGTGAACACAGCTCCAGTTTCATATTGCTGTTTTGAACAGTTTATACAGTTTGCTCCAAAACCACCTGCTAAGAATTGGTGACTCACTCAGCCTTCGCTTGAGCTCGATTCTAGACTGACAACTATGAACTATGAGCTGTGGAGTGGTAAAGCAATGTTAATTGCAGTTTTGGTGTTTCCCCCCCCCCCCCCCAGATAACTCCCTGCCTTCTGCGTATCAACTGCAGTATTGTTTGTGTTGTCAAGTGGCGGGCGTCTCCTTTCCTCGACTTTATATACAGTGCAGAGGGCTGGTTCCTTCGCTTACGGCCATACCACGCTGAACACGCCCGATCTCGTCCGATCTCGGAAGCTAAGCAGAGTCGGGCCGGGTTAGTACTTAGATGGGAGACCGCCTGGGAATACCCGGTGCAGTAAGCTTTTCCTTATTTCGACCAGTAGGGTGTACTATTGTATCACCCCTGTAGTTTGAACAGTGCTGTAGTGTGAACACAGCTCCAGTTTCATATTGCTGTTTTGAACAGTTTATACAGTTTGCTCCAAAACCACCTGCTAAGAATTGGTGACTCACTCAGCCTTCGCTTGAGCTCGATTCTAGACTGACAACTATGAACTATGAGCTGTGGAGTGGTAAAGCAATGTTAATTGCAGTTTTGGTGTTTCCCCCCCCCCCCCCCAGATAACTCCCTGCCTTCTGCGTATCAACTGCAGTATTGTTTGTGTTGTCAAGTGGCGGGCGTCTCCTTTCCTCGACTTTATATACAGTGCAGAGGGCTGGTTCCTTCGCTTACGGCCATACCACGCTGAACACGCCCGATCTCGTCCGATCTCGGAAGCTAAGCAGAGTCGGGCCGGGTTAGTACTTAGATGGGAGACCGCCTGGGAATACCCGGTGCAGTAAGCTTTTCCTTATTTCGACCAGTAGGGTGTACTATTGTATCACCCCTGTAGTTTGAACAGTGCTGTAGTGTGAACACAGCTCCAGTTTCATATTGCTGTTTTGAACAGTTTATACAGTTTGCTCCAAAACCACCTGCTAAGAATTGGTGACTCACTCAGCCTTCGCTTGAGCTCGATTCTAGACTGACAACTATGAACTATGAGCTGTGGAGTGGTAAAGCAATGTTAATTGCAGTTTTGGTGTTTCCCCCCCCCCCCCCCCAGATAACTCCCTGCCTTCTGCGTATCAACTGCAGTATTGTTTGTGTTGTCAAGTGGCGGGCGTCTCCTTTCCTCGACTTTATATACAGTGCAGAGGGCTGGTTCCTTCGCTTACGGCCATACCACGCTGAACACGCCCGATCTCGTCCGATCTCGGAAGCTAAGCAGAGTCGGGCCGGGTTAGTACTTAGATGGGAGACCGCCTGGGAATACCCGGTGCAGTAAGCTTTTCCTTATTTCGACCAGTAGGGTGTACTATTGTATCACCCCTGTAGTTTGAACAGTGCTGTAGTGTGAACACAGCTCCAGTTTCATATTGCTGTTTTGAACAGTTTATACAGTTTGCTCCAAAACCACCTGCTAAGAATTGGTGACTCACTCAGCCTTCGCTTGAGCTCGATTCTAGACTGACAACTATGAACTATGAGCTGTGGAGTGGTAAAGCAATGTTAATTGCAGTTTTGGTGTTTCCCCCCCCCCCCCCCCAGATAACTCCCTGCCTTCTGCGTATCAACTGCAGTATTGTTTGTGTTGTCAAGTGGCGGGCGTCTCCTTTCCTCGACTTTATATACAGTGCAGAGGGCTGGTTCCTTCGCTTACGGCCATACCACGCTGAACACGCCCGATCTCGTCCGATCTCGGAAGCTAAGCAGAGTCGGGCCGGGTTAGTACTTAGATGGGAGACCGCCTGGGAATACCCGGTGCAGTAAGCTTTTCCTTATTTCGACCAGTAGGGTGTACTATTGTATCACCCCTGTAGTTTGAACAGTGCTGTAGTGTGAACACAGCTCCAGTTTCATATTGCTGTTTTGAACAGTTTATACAGTTTGCTCCAAAACCACCTGCTAAGAATTGGTGACTCACTCAGCCTTCGCTTGAGCTCGATTCTAGACTGACAACTATGAACTATGAGCTGTGGAGTGGTAAAGCAATGTTAATTGCAGTTTTGGTGTTTCCCCCCCCCCCCCCCAGATAACTCCCTGCCTTCTGCGTATCAACTGCAGTATTGTTTGTGTTGTCAAGTGGCGGGCGTCTCCTTTCCTCGACTTTATATACAGTGCAGAGGGCTGGTTCCTTCGCTTACGGCCATACCACGCTGAACACGCCCGATCTCGTCCGATCTCGGAAGCTAAGCAGAGTCGGGCCGGGTTAGTACTTAGATGGGAGACCGCCTGGGAATACCCGGTGCAGTAAGCTTTTCCTTATTTCGACCAGTAGGGTGTACTATTGTATCACCCCTGTAGTTTGAACAGTGCTGTAGTGTGAACACAGCTCCAGTTTCATATTGCTGTTTTGAACAGTTTATACAGTTTGCTCCAAAACCACCTGCTAAGAATTGGTGACTCACTCAGCCTTCGCTTGAGCTCGATTCTAGACTGACAACTATGAACTATGAGCTGTGGAGTGGTAAAGCAATGTTAATTGCAGTTTTGGTGTTTCCCCCCCCCCCCCCCAGATAACTCCCTGCCTTCTGCGTATCAACTGCGGTATTGTTTGTGTTGTCAAGTGGCGGGCGTCTCCTTTCCTCGACTTTATATACAGTGCAGAGGGCTGGTTCCTTCGCTTACGGCCATACCACGCTGAACACGCCCGATCTCGTCCGATCTCGGAAGCTAAGCAGAGTCGGGCCGGGTTAGTACTTAGATGGGAGACCGCCTGGGAATACCCGGTGCAGTAAGCTTTTCCTTATTTCGACCAGTAGGGTGTACTATTGTATCACCCCTGTAGTTTGAACAGTGCTGTAGTGTGAACACAGCTCCAGTTTCATATTGCTGTTTTGAACAGTTTATACAGTTTGCTCCAAAACCACCTGCTAAGAATTGGTGACTCACTCAGCCTTCGCTTGAGCTCGATTCTAGACTGACAACTATGAACTATGAGCTGTGGAGTGGTAAAGCAATGTTAATTGCAGTTTTGGTGTTTCCCCCCCCCCCCCCCAGATAACTCCCTGCCTTCTGCGTATCAACTGCAGTATTGTTTGTGTTGTCAAGTGGCGGGCGTCTCCTTTCCTCGACTTTATATACAGTGCAGAGGGCTGGTTCCTTCGCTTACGGCCATACCACGCTGAACACGCCCGATCTCGTCCGATCTCGGAAGCTAAGCAGAGTCGGGCCGGGTTAGTACTTAGATGGGAGACCGCCTGGGAATACCCGGTGCAGTAAGCTTTTCCTTATTTCGACCAGTAGGGTGTACTATTGTATCACCCCTGTAGTTTGAACAGTGCTGTAGTGTGAACACAGCTCCAGTTTCATATTGCTGTTTTGAACAGTTTATACAGTTTGCTCCAAAACCACCTGCTAAGAATTGGTGACTCACTCAGCCTTCGCTTGAGCTCGATTCTAGACTGACAACTATGAACTATGAGCTGTGGAGTGGTAAAGCAATGTTAATTGCAGTTTTGGTGTTTCCCCCCCCCCCCCCCAGATAACTCCCTGCCTTCTGCGTATCAACTGCAGTATTGTTTGTGTTGTCAAGTGGCGGGCGTCTCCTTTCCTCGACTTTATATACAGTGCAGAGGGCTGGTTCCTTCGCTTACGGCCATACCACGCTGAACACGCCCGATCTCGTCCGATCTCGGAAGCTAAGCAGAGTCGGGCCGGGTTAGTACTTAGATGGGAGACCGCCTGGGAATACCCGGTGCAGTAAGCTTTTCCTTATTTCGACCAGTAGGGTGTACTATTGTATCACCCCTGTAGTTTGAACAGTGCTGTAGTGTGAACACAGCTCCAGTTTCATATTGCTGTTTTGAACAGTTTATACAGTTTGCTCCAAAACCACCTGCTAAGAATTGGTGACTCACTCAGCCTTCGCTTGAGCTCGATTCTAGACTGACAACTATGAACTATGAGCTGTGGAGTGGTAAAGCAATGTTAATTGCAGTTTTGGTGTTTCCCCCCCCCCCCCCCCAGATAACTCCCTGCCTTCTGCGTATCAACTGCAGTATTGTTTGTGTTGTCAAGTGGCGGGCGTCTCCTTTCCTCGACTTTATATACAGTGCAGAGGGCTGGTTCCTTCGCTTACGGCCATACCACGCTGAACACGCCCGATCTCGTCCGATCTCGGAAGCTAAGCAGAGTCGGGCCGGGTTAGTACTTAGATGGGAGACCGCCTGGGAATACCCGGTGCAGTAAGCTTTTCCTTATTTCGACCAGTAGGGTGTACTATTGTATCACCCCTGTAGTTTGAACAGTGCTGTAGTGTGAACACAGCTCCAGTTTCATATTGCTGTTTTGAACAGTTTATACAGTTTGCTCCAAAACCACCTGCTAAGAATTGGTGACTCACTCAGCCTTCGCTTGAGCTCGATTCTAGACTGACAACTATGAACTATGAGCTGTGGAGTGGTAAAGCAATGTTAATTGCAGTTTTGGTGTTTCCCCCCCCCCCCCCCCAGATAACTCCCTGCCTTCTGCGTATCAACTGCAGTATTGTTTGTGTTGTCAAGTGGCGGGCGTCTCCTTTCCTCGACTTTATATACAGTGCAGAGGGCTGGTTCCTTCGCTTACGGCCATACCACGCTGAACACGCCCGATCTCGTCCGATCTCGGAAGCTAAGCAGAGTCGGGCCGGGTTAGTACTTAGATGGGAGACCGCCTGGGAATACCCGGTGCAGTAAGCTTTTCCTTATTTCGACCAGTAGGGTGTACTATTGTATCACCCCTGTAGTTTGAACAGTGCTGTAGTGTGAACACAGCTCCAGTTTCATATTGCTGTTTTGAACAGTTTATACAGTTTGCTCCAAAACCACCTGCTAAGAATTGGTGACTCACTCAGCCTTCGCTTGAGCTCGATTCTAGACTGACAACTATGAACTATGAGCTGTGGAGTGGTAAAGCAATGTTAATTGCAGTTTTGGTGTTTCCCCCCCCCCCCCCCCAGATAACTCCCTGCCTTCTGCGTATCAACTGCAGTATTGTTTGTGTTGTCAAGTGGCGGGCGTCTCCTTTCCTCGACTTTATATACAGTGCAGAGGGCTGGTTCCTTCGCTTACGGCCATACCACGCTGAACACGCCCGATCTCGTCCGATCTCGGAAGCTAAGCAGAGTCGGGCCGGGTTAGTACTTAGATGGGAGACCGCCTGGGAATACCCGGTGCAGTAAGCTTTTCCTTATTTCGACCAGTAGGGTGTACTATTGTATCACCCCTGTAGTTTGAACAGTGCTGTAGTGTGAACACAGCTCCAGTTTCATATTGCTGTTTTGAACAGTTTATACAGTTTGCTCCAAAACCACCTGCTAAGAATTGGTGACTCACTCAGCCTTCGCTTGAGCTCGATTCTAGACTGACAACTATGAACTATGAGCTGTGGAGTGGTAAAGCAATGTTAATTGCAGTTTTGGTGTTTCCCCCCCCCCCCCCCCAGATAACTCCCTGCCTTCTGCGTATCAACTGCAGTATTGTTTGTGTTGTCAAGTGGCGGGCGTCTCCTTTCCTCGACTTTATATACAGTGCAGAGGGCTGGTTCCTTCGCTTACGGCCATACCACGCTGAACACGCCCGATCTCGTCCGATCTCGGAAGCTAAGCAGAGTCGGGCCGGGTTAGTACTTAGATGGGAGACCGCCTGGGAATACCCGGTGCAGTAAGCTTTTCCTTATTTCGACCAGTAGGGTGTACTATTGTATCACCCCTGTAGTTTGAACAGTGCTGTAGTGTGAACACAGCTCCAGTTTCATATTGCTGTTTTGAACAGTTTATACAGTTTGCTCCAAAACCACCTGCTAAGAATTGGTGACTCACTCAGCCTTCGCTTGAGCTCGATTCTAGACTGACAACTATGAACTATGAGCTGTGGAGTGGTAAAGCAATGTTAATTGCAGTTTTGGTGTTTCCCCCCCCCCCCCCCAGATAACTCCCTGCCTTCTGCGTATCAACTGCAGTATTGTTTGTGTTGTCAAGTGGCGGGCGTCTCCTTTCCTCGACTTTATATACAGTGCAGAGGGCTGGTTCCTTCGCTTACGGCCATACCACGCTGAACACGCCCGATCTCGTCCGATCTCGGAAGCTAAGCAGAGTCGGGCCGGGTTAGTACTTAGATGGGAGACCGCCTGGGAATACCCGGTGCAGTAAGCTTTTCCTTATTTCGACCAGTAGGGTGTACTATTGTATCACCCCTGTAGTTTGAACAGTGCTGTAGTGTGAACACAGCTCCAGTTTCATATTGCTGTTTTGAACAGTTTATACAGTTTGCTCCAAAACCACCTGCTAAGAATTGGTGACTCACTCAGCCTTCGCTTGAGCTCGATTCTAGACTGACAACTATGAACTATGAGCTGTGGAGTGGTAAAGCAATGTTAATTGCAGTTTTGGTGTTTCCCCCCCCCCCCCCCAGATAACTCCCTGCCTTCTGCGTATCAACTGCAGTATTGTTTGTGTTGTCAAGTGGCGGGCGTCTCCTTTCCTCGACTTTATATACAGTGCAGAGGGCTGGTTCCTTCGCTTACGGCCATACCACGCTGAACACGCCCGATCTCGTCCGATCTCGGAAGCTAAGCAGAGTCGGGCCGGGTTAGTACTTAGATGGGAGACCGCCTGGGAATACCCGGTGCAGTAAGCTTTTCCTTATTTCGACCAGTAGGGTGTACTATTGTATCACCCCTGTAGTTTGAACAGTGCTGTAGTGTGAACACAGCTCCAGTTTCATATTGCTGTTTTGAACAGTTTATACAGTTTGCTCCAAAACC
>NW_028152996.1:0-2500 GCF_951799395.1 Argentina silus | reverse complement strand
CTTTAACCCTATGACATCCCTACACACACAGTCCCATATGTGCTACTGTTAACATGTTTCATACCTCTTCAGCTCCCCGGTGTCATTAACCAGTCTCCTCTCTTCATCACAGGTGACCCGATAGTCCCGCACACCCCTGCTGTGGGAAGGAGGAAGAGGAGGAGGAGATGGAGGGGAGGGGATATATGCAGCACAATGGACCTGGCAGAGGAGGGGATATGACTTTTTTTCTGTCGATTAAAGTGGTAATGGCGGCTACAGAGAAAAGGACTCTGACGTTGGAACTTACCCTGCCAAGTCTATGAACATTAAGGACTACAGAACCTACAATTCTTTACTGTAGAGGACTACAGAGCCCACTCACATTTTGACTAGAGGATTACAACATCCACAAACCTACTCTACAAAAACAACCTACTTCTGTATCTTTGTCTTTATCATACTGGTTATTTGTGTTTGATATACCGGTACATAGCATACTGGATTTGAGATTCTGGATTAGTGTGATGTACCTTTCATCATCTAACGTCAGGCTACATACAGAGAGAACATCTACGGTGGCCCCAGTGTGTCAACATGCCGCTTAGATCTAATTGAAATGACCTTCAAGTATTATGGTGGCTCCCAATTTTCCTCAGTATATTTTAGCCCTTATAGCTTACTGCTTCCCACACACTACCTTCTATGAACAGACGGTGACTTTTCTCTTTTTTTTCTGGGAATAAAACAGAACAAAAAAGACAGACATTTTGTCAATGGATCTTCAGTAGATGAATTTTGTTGTTTTTTTTCAAAAAAAAAAAAAAAAAAAGGATGTATTCAAACTTTTCACCAAGAAGTTTAGACTAATACCAAGTAGATGTTATGGCATATATTGAAACATGTACAAGTGTAAAAATGGTCCATTGAACCAATTGGGCTAAAGTAAATTGACGCTCTAACGGTTTTAATATATGTGTTTTTAAAAGCCTGTTAACTGCTATTGAGTAAACGTGTCAGTATTATATGAAAAGAATAAAACCATTTCAAACAGAAACTAAACCCTTCCATTTTGATTAAATGTTTAGTTTCTTTGACTTGAAGACAACTTTCTTTTTAGCCCCATTCTAAATTGCAGTATTCAAGTCAGACATTGAATTGGCACATCGATTGGTTGACCCTTAATCACATGATTCTGGTGAAGGATGAAAGACTTGCATACAGTACTGCTAGACTGGCTGTGGTAGATCCCCAGTGTTAGAGCTAAGGGTCTATGCCAGGCCCATATGCACAGAGAACTGAAGAATACCTGAATCATCCTATGTCTCACTCTGAGCACTAATTCCATCTGTAAGGTCACATCAAATCAAGTTGAATAAGGCTTGTTGTCTTCTCATAGCAGTGCTTTAATGTGGACCATACCCCAGCATGCTAGAGAGGTCTGATGTAGCTCATAGGAAGAGATGTTCTCCTTAGAAAGAGATGTTCTCTTTAGAAAGAGATGTTCTCCTTACAAAGAAATGTTCTCCTTATGAAGAGATGTTCTCCTTAGAAAGACAGAGACAGACATAGACAAAGATGCTCTCCTTACGAAGAGATGTTTTCTGATCTTAGACGGGTTCTGTATCAGACCTTGAAATGAGTGCCTCCAAATGTTTTCCATATTTGGCAATTCCCTGTGCTGTCCTACCCATGCAGCCCCCATCTCTTCAAGTCCTGACAGGACACAAGAAACTCCACATGTCTAAAACCCAGGAGAGCTGTTCTGTCATTCCAATCTGAAGTTTTGCAGTGAAACATTCAGTTTGGATTTTATCAAGGTTTAAATATAGCGGTATCCGTAGACCAAGGGAAGGAATCGGGAGAGGGGAATGCAATGTCAGCATATCAAAGTATCTAATGGTATATTTTAGATACTGGATGCCAGAAATGCTTTGGTCACTGACATCTTCACGCCACACACTCCCCCTACACACACATCTACACACCACACTCCCCCTACGAACACATCTACACACCACACTCCCCCTATACACACATCTACACACCACACTCCCCCTACACACACATCTACACACCACACTCCCCCTACACACACATCTACACACCACACTCCCTCTACACACACATCTACACACCACACTCCCCCTATACACACATCTACACACCACACTCCCCCTACACACACATCTACACACCACACTCCCCCTACACACCACACTCCCCCTACACACACATCTACCCACCACACACTTCCCCGTATACACACATCTACACACCACATACATCCCCTACACATATGCTGTATGTCTACACACTACTGTACACAATGACAGAGTCTACGCACACGTCTTATACACACTGGCACTCCCTCATCTGAGAGGGAGATATGAGCAGGGAAACCAACAAACAGAGGAAGTGACAAATGGAATCTGGGGTTTGAGGCTTTGTGTACTTCTATCTCTTCTCCGCCCTCTGGCTCCTCACCAAAACATTAAAACACACAAGTCACACACACACA
>NW_028152997.1:5000-7500 GCF_951799395.1 Argentina silus | reverse complement strand
AGGGAGGGAGAGGAGGAGGGAGGGAGAGGAGGAGAGAGGGAGAGGAGGAGGGAGGGAGAGGAGGAGGGAGGGAGAGGCTTAGCCAGACAAATGGACTCTCAGCCTGCTTTCCTTTCGCTTTGGTTCTCCCACAGATTCAAGTACATTACAACAATAATCACAGACTGTACAAAGAAACCCGAAGTACAACGTTTTTGTACAGTGTATACATTTGCACCTTATGGCTTTCTGCCTTTGATTACACAATTAAATATTTCCTTGCATGAAATACATCTAACAATTGTAATCTAAGATAGATTTAATAGTTCTAGTTGACGATACAGTTTGTGGATAGCAACTTTTTATGATGTGATACTGGAGCACGACTTTAAAGGGGCAATCTGGGATTGGTACATTTTTTTTTCACTTTTAAATGAATGCCACAGTAAATGCCTCATGAGTTCAGTTCAACTGTCTTATCCCATCAGAACCCAAAATATAAGCTTGTGTTATTCCATTGTTTGTGAACAATGCAATTGCAAAAAAATAAAATAACATGTTATAGCTTCAAAACATCATTAAACTCTAATGTACATTTCATTTCATGGTCAGTCCTTGGGTCCATAGATCTGTCTATGAAATTGAGAGTGGTTGCATTTCTCCAGCCCCATCCCTCAGCTGTTTACCAAAAACATGGCGGGGAGCCGACTTTGTTGTTGTTTGAAACCCAGATTGCCCCTTTAACCTCACATTGCTTTACTTTATGTAATAACCATGTTATAAATACTAATTAACAATCCGATTATGTTATTTGAAATATATACTTTGTAGGCGTGCTGTCCTCCCTTTCACATGAATACTTCTAATATATTTAGTAAAGTTTACTTTACAGTTACTTCACTCTCTCTCTCGGAAAATGCAAACGTGTCAAAGTGAGAAGTTGTTTCTGATGTCACAACAGCAGTGTGGTCAGCCTCTCTAGTGAAGATTCTCAGAGATCCAAAAACATACCATACATGTTGTTTTATATTGTGCAATTTACTACTACGATTACTACTTTTCAGTAACAGAGAGAGAAGTGGGTACTGTCCATTGACCCTTTGCACTGCTGGGTGTGTACTGTGTGCTGGTGTATAATTATCATCTTGTAGCGTGGAGCTGGGTCGCATGGGGTTGAGTAACGGCTCTGTTCCGTTTTACATCATCTGAATGTTTCTTGGGCAGAAAAATATGAAGGTGAAAGAGGTGTCTGCATGGGCCTCAGGCCTCAACAGACATCATATCAGACACCCACGGGTAGACAGGTGGAGTGTGCGTGAGGGACTTTGCTAGGTGTCTGTGTGTGTGTGTGTGTGTGTGTGTGTGTGTGTGTGTGCGTGTGTGTCCGTGCGTGTGTGTGTGTGTGTGTCTGTGTGTGTGTGTGTCCTCAGCGGTGTCTCCAGGAGGTGTCACTGCCAGGATGAGCACAGTGTGTCCCTCAGGCAGGAAGACAGGCTGAGGTAATCAGAGTCGCCCAGATGCGGTCTTTTCTCCGGGGGGTCTGTGGTCGTGCTCCCTCTTCCGCCTTCGTCACCTTCCCGGCACACATACTTCCTCCACCCCCCCTTCCTTCTGGTAAATGTCTCTTTTTCGCCCCGCCCCAACCTCCTCCTCTTCATCTTCTTTTCATCCTCAACCAGTGTTGACAGACTGCTATCAGTCAGCTGGCAACGTTTCTGCTATTGGCTATCAGCAAACTGTCGGTGCTGATGTCACTGACGGGACAGTGGTTGAACAGTTTGTCCGTGGGGGAAACGGATTACATGTTGTCTTTCGAAAAACTCGACGAAAGTCCGTTATAAATGAGGAAGGCCTCCGTCTCTGCTGCTCTCTATGACCTGGTTTCAGCTTTTCATGAACTTCGCGGCACAGCGTGTATCTGACAGAGACAAATAAATAAATCACGGATAATGTGTATTACTACAATTGTGGAAAAGTACATTTTGTGAGAATCCGAAAATATCAAGCTACAATTTTAAAAAGAAACATGCAAATATTACATATTGCCTTACGGGGCAGCATGGAGTTGAAATATCTGGCCTGAGATATTCATATCTTGGACAATGGCACTATAGATATTGTAATTTCAACTATGCAGAATAATATCAACACAGCTGAGCCAATAACTCAGACCTGACCTTCACACAACACGTGCTGTGAAATCGTTTGAATGAGGTCTGGTCCTGGGTTTGAAATGTAGATCTCAAACATATTCGGAAGGAAGTCAGATCGTGAATTGGCATGGTCTTTCACAAAAGAATCGTTCAGTGAAGCAATGCAAACCCTACGTTGACCCATATTGCCTTGACCAATACCAAAACATATAGAGCTAAATTTACCTTGGGAACATCCTGCTCTTAGAGAACATTACACTATTTCACGGAACATCCAGGGGCTCCCATGGTCCTGACATTGGCTAATCCAGAAGGCCTAACAGAGAGAGGAAGGATGTAGAATGTTCCTCAAACACACATATACACTA
>NW_028152998.1:17500-18806 GCF_951799395.1 Argentina silus | reverse complement strand
CCACCTCTCTCCTGTCCTCTTCTATTCTGCTCTGCTCTCGACCTCTCTCCCCCCTCTCTTCCCCCTCTCCTCCCCCTCTCCCCCCTCTCCCCCCCTCTCTCCATTCAGAGAGTAGTTTTCAGTGTGAAGGTTGTTAGTGTGTAATAACCTCCGCTTGGGAACAGAAAGCAATTTAAAGACAAATCTGTCATCTTATTGAGCTGGCATTAGGGTGAGGGGTGAGGGTAGACACACACACACACACACACACACACACACACACACACACACACACACACACACACACAGACACACAGACACACAAACACACGCAGACACACACACACACACAAACACACACGCGCGCAGACACACCGGCTACTGTGCTCTATAATGAAACGTCTCTAACACACAGAACATAGTACCGACCTAGGCTGACTATACACAGTCTTCACAAGTTAGTCAGGCTGGCAGACAGACAGGCAGAGAGACAGACAGACAGACAGACAGACAGGTGGACAGACAGACAGACAGGTGGACAGACAGACAGGTGGACAGACAGACAGACAGACAGACTAATCCAGGGGACTCTGCCCAGCTGTCCGTCTGTCTGAGGGGGGGTTAGGGGGGGGTAAGGTCAGAGGGAGAGAACTGTGGCTCAGTTCGCAGAGCATGGCGCTAACAACAGTTAGGTTGGGGGTTCGATTCCTGCTGGGACTACAAATATACACTCACCGGCCACTTTATTAGGGATACCTTGCTAGTACTGGGTTGGACCCCCTTTATTAGGGACACCTTGCTAGTACTGGGTTGGACCCCCTTTTGTAGCCCATCTGCTTCAAGTGCGTGTTGTGCGTTCAGAGATGGTCTTCTGCATACCTTGGTTGTAACGAGTGGTTATTTGAGTTACTGTTGCCTTTCTATGATCTCGAACCAGTCTGGCCATTCTCCTCTGACCTCTGGCATCAACAAGGTATTTTCACCCAGAGAACTGCCGCTCACTGGATATTCTTTTTCTGATCATTCTCTGTAAACCCTACAGAAGGTTGTGTGTGAAAATCCCAGTAGATCAGCAGCTTCTGAAATACTCAGACCAGCCCGTCTGGCACCAACAACCATGCCACGTTCCAAGTCACTTAAATCACCTTTCTTCCCCATTCTGATGCTCGGTTTGAACTTCAGCAGGTCGTCTTGACCATGTCTACATGCCTAAATACATTGAGTTGCTGCCATGTGATTGGCTGATTAGATATTTGCGTTCCCGAGCAGTTGAACAGGTGTACCTAATAAAGTGGCCATCATATGTATATTATAATATATATTATAG
>NW_028152999.1:50463-51479 GCF_951799395.1 Argentina silus | reverse complement strand
GGAGACTCCTCTAAATTACAGCTTGAATAACTTCCCTGGGAGTTGAAACACAGTCAGGCGGATATATTTGGATGTTTTTGAAGTTTTGAAATTGAATATTGAATCTGGAGTTACGCGGCTCACACACACACACACACACACACACACAGATGTCTCCCTCTGGCGTGGCAGATTGTGATCATGTAAATATTGGTATCAGTTGCCGTGATCAAAGCAGAGCTTGTCTTCTCAAATAAAAGCAGAAGAAAACAGAAATCTCTCTCCGTTTTTTCCTTTCTTTTTCGAATAAAAATGGGCTCCGGGTGACAGAGATTCAATCACTTCCATCCTCCATGGTGATAACACATAGTAACGTGTGTGTGTGTGTGTGTGTGAGTGTGAGTGTGTGTAAGTACCACACACACCAGTAAGTACTATAGAGTGTATATTGGCAATAGAATGGTGAGAGGGAACAGAAAGTCTCTCAGATCCTCTCAGTAACAACAGGCAATCACACACACACACACACACACACACACACACACACACACACACACACACACACACACACACACCACTGTCTCCGTCTTCTCTCTGGGTGAAGGAGGATCTAGAGAGGGCACACAAAAACACACACACACACACACACACACGCAAACACACTCATACGTACAAACACACACTCACAAACACATTCATACATACACACACACACACACACACACACCTGCCTCTCTCCTTCTCTCTCTCTCTCATCCTCTCATCTCCCCTGAGCTACCACTCACCTGACCCTCTCCTTCTCTCTCTCTCTCATCCTCTCATCTCCCCACTCACCTGATCCTCTCCTTCTTCTGTCATCCCCCCATCTACTCATCCCCCTCTCCACCTCCTGTCATCCTTCCTTCCACACACACCTTCTCTCCCTCTCATTCTCCCCCTCTCCTTCTCTCCCTCTCTCCTTCTCCCCCTCTCCTTCTCTCCCTCTCTCCTTCTTTCCCTCTCCTTCTCTTTCTCTCCCTCTCCTTCTCTCCCTCTCC
>NW_028152999.1:42963-45463 GCF_951799395.1 Argentina silus | reverse complement strand
GGCGTTTGTGGGTCTCTCTGATATGAACAACGTTCCCCTGGATATGAGCTGCAATTTGCAGCCTCTCCATATCTGTGATTATCTCCCTCCCTGCTGCTCAGAGCCGCGTCATAAATGGCTGTCTGAGTGATAAACCATGAACCGGAGGATTAGACTGCTGTTTTTTCCCCACAGAGACATTATCATCTGTTACAGTAAAAGCCTTTCAGACATCCTCAGACATCCTTAGTGGTCATTTAAGAGACTTTGCTGCCTAAATATCAATTTACTCTTCTCAGTAAATGCACAGGAGAATCGTGTGGCTTGTCAGTTAGCCATTCTGCTGACGGCGGCGTTCTGGGCGTGTAGTCCAATAGAAGGATCTGGAAAATGCTCAGCATGACAACACATAATAGTCATGACAACACATAATAGAGCGTGTGGATGTGTGTGTGTGTGTGTGTGTATGTGCACGTGCTTGCGTACGTGCATGCGTGTATGCGTGTATGCGTACGTATGTATATGCGTGTATGCGTACGTATGTATATGCGTGTATGCGTACGTATGTATATGCGTGTATGCGTACGTATGTGTATGCGTGTATGCGTACGTATGTGTATGCGTGTATGCGTACGTATGTGTATGCGTGCGTACGTGCGTATGTTTCCGTTGAAACTAATTAAAAAACTCAAGTACCATTGTCCTTTCCTCTTCTGAGGTATACGACCATTTGAGACGAGCCTTTCTCTGAATGCTGATGCACCTAAATGACTGTTTCACCTAAATGACTGTTTCATTTAAATGACTGTTTCACCTAAATGACTGTTTCACTCACTGCAATCAGATCAGATCAGCGTCTTCAAACTCTCAGGTCTCACATGAAGTCATTACCGTAGTACAAGTAAATCAATAAATAAACACATTAAAAACCAAATCCCTCCCTATAGAGCTGTTCTGTTATACTGAGACTAAAAGCATTCATATTATTTCAAACAAACATTGATGGTGTTATTTGCGGTTATTTGACTAACAAGAGCCGATATGTGTACATAATGGGACCCACTCTGTGGCTTCTTTAAAACGGCTCGTCTCTGAAGACGGTGGGCCCACAGGGACTGCATGACCGAGAGATGAACTTCAAACTGCCGTCTTAAACGACTGCAACATTCATGCGAACTCATCTAAAATCAATCCGTTGCTGAGGGTGACTCTCCGAACTGTTTGGGATTTACGTAAGCACGTGCCTCGTGTATTAATACGTTAACTCTGGATTAAAAAAGCAAAAGGTGGGCGGTTCGAGCGTGGGATTGGCTCCACACTGACGGTGAACTCATTCGGTGTCAGGGACAAGCTGCTGTGCGAATCAGACGCACCCCTGGAAGCGCAGCCCAGAAAGCCCTTATCTACGGTTGATTGAACCCAAACCTACTGAGTGTGAAACTTGGGATGGCAGCATTCTCATAGAAACACTCTGTGGGTAATCACCCTGTGAGTGTGTGTGCGTGTGCGTGTGTGTGTGTGTGTGTGTGCAAGCGAGCAAGCTGTTGAAACACTCCCATTGGTCACAGCTGCATTCTAATGTTCATTTAGACGGGGTGAAGTCAGTTCATTCTGATAACTCTTCCCTGTGACTACCTCTCGTGGTCTGTCTCTCCCCTCCTCTCTCTCCCTCTCTTCTCTCTCCCTCTCTCTCTCCTGTCTCCCCCTCTCCCTCTCTTCTCTCTCCCTCTCTCTCTCCTGTCTCCCCCTCTCCCTCTCTTCTCTCTCCCTCTCTTCTCTCCTGTCTCCCCCTCTCCCTCTCTTCTCTCTCCCTCTCTTCTCTCCTGTCTCCCCCTCTCCCTCTCTTCTCTCTCCCTCTCTCTCTCCTGTCTCCCCCTCTCTTCTCTCTCCCTCTCTTCTCTCCTGTCTCCCCCTCTCCCTCTCTTTTTCCTCAGTCTCTCCTTTTAATTTATCTCCTGTCACAGGTTTTATACAACAGCGCAGGTTTTACACTGTATAGGTATAATAGTATGTTTTTATATGACACTTCCAGTGAAGGTCAGGTTTCACAGCTTTGGCTGTCTATGGCCTCAGGACACTAACCAGTCTACTAACGGTGCGTTTGTTTGGTTCTCTGGAACTGGTCAGTCTACTCATGGTGCGTTCGTTTGGTTCTCTGGAACTGGTCATTCTACTCATGGTGCGTTCATTTGGTTCTCTGGAACTGGTCAGTCGACTCATGGTGCGTTCATTTGGTTCTCTGGAACTCGTAGCTCACCTAGTGGGTGAAGTCACACTGTAACTCCCATTTGGGAAACCTCTGACTCGGAGGGTGGTTCGAATGGCTATTTCACGCTCAGGAACTCGTATCTCTGAGTTTCCGACAGTAGCTGAACGCACCACAAGCCAGGGATGGCCATGTCTGGGTGAGGAGGTGAAGTAGGAGAGGAGAGGAGCTTCTGTCTCTGGTTCCCTCTGGCTGAAGTGTCCACTCCACTCCACTGATTCAGAAAGAAAACAACTAGTGTAGAAATATGATCCA
>NW_028152999.1:30463-37963 GCF_951799395.1 Argentina silus | reverse complement strand
CACAAAACACAGTAGATGCTAGCTAGCTAGCCACTTCAACAGACACACAAAACACAGTAGATGCTAGCTAGCTAGCCACTTCAACAGACACACACAAAACATTGTCAACATTCTCGTGCCAAAGGTGACTTTATTCACCAAAAAAGCATACATGTATTATGATTATTAATGATTCATTATTTAGTAGCCAATCAGAGTGTTGTCTCTAGGGAAAAACACCACATAAAACACCTGGCCTTCTAGGTGGGGAGTGTTCCGGAATTCTTTGGCAGTTGGTGATTTAACAGACTCTGTAGACGCCGTAAAACACAGTAGACGCTGGCTAGCCAGCTAGCTAGCCCCTAGACATTCCCACGCCCCATAGTGTCATGATGGACTGCCCCAGACCCCAGAACCCATGTCCTCCGCGGTAGCTGTCCCAAACTCTCCCAGCGACATGATTGAACAACTGTTAAGTGTGTTATTGGTTCTGCTCGACCCGCGGGCCCTCTCTGTCACCAGCCATCCATCAGTGGGTCCGCCTGTCCGTCAGCCAGTCAGTCTGGCAGGGCGATGATGATGAGAGCAGTTTAAGGCCATGTCGGTCCAGGCGTGAGCCATGAGGGTTCCACCACGCTTCGCGTGCTAGCAAACTCCCTCCCCCTCCCTCTCTCCCACACCCTCCCTCCCCCTTTCTGTCCGTCAGCTGGTCAGTCTGGCAGGGCGATGATGATGAGAGCAGTTTAAGGCCATGAGCTCAGGGCGTGGGTATTCTAGGGCTCCACCACGCTTCACATGCTAACTCCCCCCCCCCCCTGCCTGTCCGTCAGTCACTCAGTCTGGCAGGGGGATAATGAGAGGAGTTTGAGGCCATATTGACGGACACTGTCAGCTGTTGTGACGAGTGGTGGAACTTTGGAATAGTGCTGCTGGGAGCCTATGACCAGGGGAGGGGGGGGGGGGGGGGTGGAGGGAGAGGGAGGGGAGTTAGCTAGTTAGCATGTGAAGTTGGTGGAACTCTGGCATCAGTCCTCTGTGGTGGAACTCTGGCATCACAGGGTTCTAACACAACAGCTGAAGGGGTCTCTCACACTCAGTAGATTTGTAAACAGCCTTCAGTTGGAGGAGGAGAAGGAGGAAGTGTTCTCTCTATCCTTCCCTCTGCTGGTGGAGAGCACTTCACATCCCGCCTTCAGACACGAAGGAACCATTCTGATAGGTCGTTCTGAGAAGAACATTGCCTTCTCCTCTCTTCTCTTGTCTTCTCTTCTCCTCTCCTGTCTTCTCTTCTCCTCTCCTCTCCTCTCCTCTCCTGTCCTCTCCTCTCCTTTCCTCTCCTCTCCTCTAATTTTCTCTCCTCTCCTCTCCTTTTTGCTACTCTCCTCTCCTCTCATCCTCCTCACCCCTACCCTCCTCCTCCTCCTCCTCCTCTCCTCTCCTCCTCTTTCTTTCTCTAGGACCTTTAATCTCAAATACCCACAATGCAATGCAAGGTCTGTGACTGTGAGATAAGTCCTGACCTGTGTGTGCGTGCCTCCCCCCCGTCCTAAGACACAGCATGGGGCCACGGTACAGTGTGGGATAAGACCTGACCTGTGTGTGCGTGCCTCCCCCCCGTCCTAAGACACAGCATGGGGCCACGGTACAGTGTGGGATAAGACCTGACCTGTGTGTGCGTGCCTCCCCCCCGTCCTAAGACACAGCATGGGGCCACGGTACAGTGTGGGATAAGACCTGACCTGTGTGTGCGTGCCCCCCCCGTCCTAAGACACAGCATGGGGCCACGGTACAGTGTGGGCCACGCTCAGGAAGCAGTCTTGAAGAAACGGTTCACTCTGAATCCAGACGTGTCTGATATTCCACTTCCCAAGGCCATCGGCCATCTGCCCACACAGCGTTTAAGGGCACATTACGTATTCTTTAACAACTTTATGACACTTTCTGCAGCCTCTGGCGTCTCATAGGCCAACTCATAAATACATTATTTACAGAAGCTATAGCTTTGCACTCGAACAAGCATGAAAATGTAACTCTGAAATCTATAGCGACTTTATGTCTTCAGAGTGAAATAGATCTTTCTAACTGTTTGTGTGAAAGATGACATTTTTCAGCTTCTAAATGTACTGTAGCAAGGCTCGCCTATAGTCAGTCTGACTGAGATTGAAACAGTCAAATCAGACCAAAGCCAATCCACTCTTGAGAATGATTAGTGCGTGCGTGCGTGTGTGTGTGTGTGTGTGTGTGTGTGTGTGTGTGTGTGTGTGTGTGTGTGTGTGTGTGTGTGTGTGTGCGTGTGCGTGTGTGTGTTTGTGTACAGGGCTCTCCCCCAAAGAATTCATGTTTCTGCACCACTCTGTAAACATTTCAAGGCAAATTAAACTACATATTCCGTAATGATAGTGTAAAGTAACTATCTTTGATCGCCAACGACATCGTGTTTATAAACGAAAGTGAAAGTGAAAGTGAAAGCCTTACGGCGTTCCTCGGTGAATTATAGCGGTATTTTTTGGCACATGTTCACATGAATAAACATATCGAGTCGGACTTTGATAACGCGATCCAAAAATGTTTAAAAAAATCCTGCACTCGCTTCTCGCTCCTCCCAAAAAGGGGAGATATGGGAGCGCAATACCCCCCCCAAAAAACACAAACAAACAAACAAAACACAGTATTCAAGATCGCTCTCGTTTGAAGCTGATCCACCTTGTGTCTGTGCTTCTAGCGTTCGGCCACAACGAGTGCCCGGACCCGGGTATCCCCATCAACGCCCGGCGGTTCGGCGACAACTTCCAGCTGGGCAGCTCCATCTCCGTCATCTGCGAGGACGGCTTCATCAAGACCCAGGGGGCGGAGACTATCACCTGCGTACTGGACAACGGCAGGGGCATGTGGAGCGGCCCGATCCCCAAATGTGAAGGTACGCAGTTGGGTGATGCGACTGCGTTAGCCCGTGAAGCTGAAGCCTTAGCGAGGCGATGTTAATGTTAAACGCTGGTGTGTGTCATTGTGTTGTGACTGCATTATCCCGCTAAAGCTGAAGCCTTAGCACAGTGATGGGTAGCAGACGCAGCCCTACATGGGAAGGTATTCATTCATTCCCTCAGTCGCTTGTGTAAATCTGAGAACATCAGATGGCTATTTCGGTCGTATTAGGTGGTATTATTCTATTAGGTATAACTCTCTCTCTCTCTCTCTCTCTCTCTCTCTCTCTCTCTCTGTCTCTCTCTCTCTCTCTCTCTCTCTGGTTTGATGAGTGTTCCACCGACAAGATTATTCATCTACCACTCTCTTTCTCTCGTTCATCTGTTCATACACTCGATGTTTCACTTTTATCTTGAGCCGACCCACGGTCCTCTAGTAGTACCATATCTCTCTCTTTAAAACCAAATTAATGTCTCTCTCTCTCTCCCTCCCTCCCTCCCCCACTCCACCCTCCCCTCTCTCTCCCTCCCCCCCCCCCTCCCTCCAGCCCCGTGCGGAGGCCACTTCTCCGCCCCCAGCGGTGTGATCCTGTCCCCCGGTTGGCCTGGTTACTACAAAGACTCCCTGAGCTGTGAGTGGGTCATCGAGGCTGAACCCGGACGGTCCATCAAGATGACCTTTGACAAGTAGGTGGTCCGGACCCTTAGCTGGTCCACTAGCTGCCCCCCCCCCCCCCCCCCCCCCCCCACACACACACACACACAAAACATACCATCGTCGAATCGTACTGGTTCAGTTCTGGTCCGATGCACTCAGATACAAAGTCATCCATTATGTATTGCTTTTGCGATCTGAATTCTCCTCGATTGAAAGTGATTGTTCGTTTGTTTGTACGGATGTTGCCTAGTAGTGTTTATTTTAATGAATCCCCCTCCACACATAAACAATAATCTATAAGTTATTCTTATGTTATTAGCATTTTGCGTTATTCTGTCACATAATTGCAATAAAGTGCGAACGCTTCATCTCTAGTGTTTTACTTATTGGCAAGCAGATTTGAAGACTCCCTCTGCTGTGATAACCCCTCCTCTCTCCCTCCCTCTCTCTCTCTCCCTCTCTCTCCCTCTCCCTCTCTCCCTCTCTCTCCCTCTCCCTCTCTCTCTCTCCCTCTCTCTCCCTCTCTCTCTCTCTCTCTCTCCCTCCCTCTCTCCCTCCCTCTCTCTCTCTCCCTCCCTCTCCCTCTCTCTCCCTCTCCCTCTCTCTCTCTCCCTCTCTCTCCCTCTCCCTCTCCCTCTCTCTCTCTCTCCCTCTCTCTCTCCCTCCCTCTCTCCCTCCCTCTCTCTACCTCCCTCTCTCTCTACCTCTCTCTCTTTCTACTCTCTCTCTCTCTCTCTCACTCCCTCTCTCCCCATCCCTCCCTCCCTCTCTCTCTCTCTCCCCCATCCCTCTCTCTCTCTCTCTCTCTCCCCCCCCTCCCTCTCTCTCCCTCCCTCTCTCTCTCTCCCCCTCCCCCCCCTCCCTCCAGGTTCCAGACAGAGCTGGGTTATGACTTCCTGGAGATGCACGATGGGCCCAACCTCCTCTCCCCTCTGATTGGCTCCTTCAACGGTACCCAGGTGCCCCAGTTCCTGTTCAGCAGCACCAATCACCTGTACCTGCTCTTCACCACCGACAACAGTCGCTCCAACAGCGGCTTCAAGATCCTCTACGAGAGTAAGTCACCAGACTGTGTTAGCCTGCTGCGCTAAAGCCTAGCCTTCAAGATCCTCTAAGACCACTATTGTCAAAGGGGGGTACGTGGATCGATCTAGGGGGTACGTGGATCGATCTAGGGGGTACGTGGATCGATCGAGGGGGTACGTGGATCGATCTAGGGGGTACGTGGATCGATCGAGGGGGTACGTGGATCGATCTAGGGGGTACGTGGATCGATCTAGGGGGTACGTGGATCGATCGAGGGGGTACGTGGATCGATCTAGGGGGTACGTGGATCGATCGAGGGGGTACGTGGATCGATCTAGGGGGTACGTGGATCGATCGAGGGGGTACGTGGATCGATCTAGGGGGTACGTGGATCGATCTAGGGGGTACGTGGATCGATCTAGGGGGTGCGTGAAATAAATGTGTGATTTACCTTCAACAGTCCTGTTGACCAGCCGACTGCAGTCTCAGTACCAAAAATAAATGCATGCACTCTATCCAACAGAATAATGTTATCACAATGTCTAATATGTAAGGGATAATGTTCATAGAATATCAATTAGGCTACAAAATAACCGACAGGGGGACATGACTGTTAAAAGTTTGGGAACCACTGGACTAAGAGTTAGCCACTGTAGTCACTGGACTGTGTTAGCCTGCTATGCTAACGCCTAGGCTTCAATACCCTCTCTGAAAGAATGTGGAGTACATGGCGGGATTAGCATAGTGCCTGTGACCTTGAATTCTCTAAATGTTTCAGGTAAATGTAATTAATTCAATTCATTATGAATTCAAAAATTCATTTAAATCAATAATTCAAAACAGGTCTATTGTTTTACATGAAGATTTTCTTCTGGGAGTCATTGTCAATGTCAAGCGACTATATTAGTCTACATTATATTAGTAATTCTAATATATTGTAATAGCCCCGTTGGTGAATTTATGGCAACACCTAAAATATTCATTGTTTTTTGCTCAGGCGTGACGGTGGACACCTACTCCTGTCTGGACCCGGGGATCCCGGTGAACGGGCTCCGGTACGGCCAGGACTTCTCCATCGGCTCCACGGTGTCGTTCGGCTGCGACCCGGGTTACCGGCTGAGCCACGAGGAACCGCTGGTCTGTGAGAAGAACCACTGGTGGAGCCACCCTCTACCCACCTGTGATGGTACACACACACACACACACACACACCCCTCTACCCACCTGTGATGGTACACACACACACACACACCCCACTACCCACCTGTGATGGTACACACACACACACACACACACACCCCTCTACCCACCTGTGATGGTACACACACACACCCTCTACCCACCTGTGATGGTACACACACACACACCCCTCTACCCACCTGTGATGGTACACACACACACACACACACACACACACACACATCCCTCTACCCACCTGTGATGGTACACACACACACACACCCCTCTACCCACCTGTGATGGTACACACACACACACACACACACACACACACACACACACACACACCCCTCTATCCACCTGTGATGGTACACACACACACACACCCCTCTACCCACCTGTGATGGTACACACACACACACACACACACACACACACACATCCCCATCTCCCCGCCTTTGATGGTACGTTTTCAGTATGACTGGTGTTATGATATGCGTGCTGTGAAAGGCCACGCTGGATCAGGAATGAAAAGGAACATTCCAACCAGGGCTAATTCCCAATGGAGGGAAACGCTAATCCATCTGTCACTCTAACGAGTCTGACGCACGCTAATCCTACATACACACAACAAAGGCAGATCAGAAGAACCGCGATTGAAGCCAATCATGGTGTGTGTGTGTGTGTGTGTGCGCGTGTGTGTGTGTGTCTCTGTGTGTGTGTGTGTGTGTGTGTGTGTGTGTGTGTGTGTGTGTGTGTGTGTGTGTGTGTGTGTGTGTGTGTGTGTTTGTGTGTTTATGCGTTTCAGTCGCCTGCTTTTCGCCAGGCAGCCTCAGGCAGCTTGAAGCTTGAATCGCTCTGTGAGTGTGAGGTGTATTTACTGCAGTAGGTCCTTATGGCAATGACAGCTCCCCTTAAACGGTTTCCTGCTCTAAGAGGGGGTACAGTGGCCCTCGGCAGACACTTTTAGGTGGTGTGTCTTTCCTGTTCCGTTGTGTTGTGTTGTGTTGTGTTGTGTTGTGTTTTGATGGTGTAGTTTGTTGTGGTGATAGCTAGGCTATGTTAAGCTGTCCGAGTCCTCTCCTCTCCTCTCCCCTCCTCTCCTCTCCTCTCCTCTCCTCTCCCTCTCCCCTCCTCTCCTCTCCTCTCCTCTTCTCTCCTCTCCTCTCCTCTCCTCTCCTCTCCTCTCCTCTCCTCTCCCCTCCCCTCCCCTCCTCTCCTCTCCTCTCCTCTCCTCTCCTCTCCTCTCCTCTCCTCTTCTCTCCTCTCCTCTCCTCTCCTCTCCTCTCCTCTCCTCTCCTCTCCCCTCCCCTCCCCTCCTCTCCTCTCCTCTCCTCTCCTCTCCTCTTCCTAAGAGGAAGTGAGCGGGATCTGATCTGCCCCCCCTCCCCCAGCCCCAGAGGGAGGGAGGGGAGGGAGGGAGGGAGGGAGGGAGGGAGGGGAGGGAGGGAGGGAGGGATCCATGCCCATACCTCCATACCCAGGTGTCTAAGACACAGCGGTATTCACTCACAGAAGACTGAAGGATCCTAACGTTACCTTGGTAACGTTACCTTGGTCCTGTGGGCTGAGAGCAGGTCAGCTTCACACACACATGTAGAGGCTAGCTTTCCACAGAAAGAAAGAAAGAAAGAAAGAAAGAAAGAAAGAAAGAAAGAAAGACAGAGTGAGAGGGGGGGGGGCAGGGGGTGATTTAGAGAGGAAGATCAATGGAGCTGTCCCGATCCCCCCGATCCC
>NW_028152999.1:25000-30263 GCF_951799395.1 Argentina silus | reverse complement strand
GGGGGGATTGAGAGAAACAGAGGGAACGGGGAATAGAGAGAGAGGGAGCAGGGGGGATTGAGAGAAACAGAGGAGCGGGGGAATAGAGACAGAGAAGGGAAGAGAGTCAGAAGAATAGCAACCATGTACTGCAGGCCCAGCCATCTGTCTGCGTCTAAAGCAACCATATGTTGTGTTCACTGTAAACGGCTATTCCCTGACAGTAATCATCGACAAGAACCACAACAATCCAGTACAACTGCAACAATCAAAGCGTTTGTTTGTAAAACTTCACTTTCAGAACTGCTGTCTGATAAAGTAGAGTTTAATTACATCTAATTAGTGGAGATATACTTTGATAAAGCACTGTTACTTAATAACCAAACCATCTGTCTCATGGATGTTGTTGGTTGTCAGAT
This sequence comes from Argentina silus, assembly GCF_951799395.1. Lineage (NCBI taxonomy): Eukaryota > Metazoa > Chordata > Actinopteri > Argentiniformes > Argentinidae > Argentina > Argentina silus. The sequence continues at coordinate 29,865 of NW_028152999.1, read as the reverse complement.
GCAGGGGAGACATCAGAATGGAATGAAGGGAGAAATGGGATCAAACCCAAGTGTTTGACAAAGAGCCTGTCCCTGGTGTTCTACCTCCACCAGCCTGTCCCTGGTGTTCTACCTCCACCAGCCTGTCCTTGGTGTTCTACCTCCACCAGCCTGTCCCTGGTGTTCTACCTCCACCAGCCTGTCCTTGGTGTTCTACCTCCACCAGCCTGTCCCTGGTGTTCTACCTCCACCAGCCTGTCCCTGGTGTTCTACCTCCAGATGAAGGGTATATATATAGAACCTTGGGTATATAATTAGTTCCTTATGATTATGATCCCCATCGATTTGACTGGGAACCGGCTTCAAGGCAGAGACCAGACACAGGATTGCTTAATTAAAGAGGGGAGAGAGAGAGAGATAGAGAGAGAGAGAGAGAGAGAGAGAGAGAGAGAGAGAGAGGAGAGAGAGACAGAGGGAGAGAGGGAGAGAGAAAGAGGGAGAGAGAGACAGGGGGAGAGAGAGAGAGGGAGAGAGAGAGACAGAGAGAGAGAGAGAGAGAGAGAGAGAGAGAGAGAGAGATAGGGAGAGAGAGAGAGAGAGAGAGAGAGAGAAAGGAGAGAGAGAGAGAGAGAGAGAGAGAGAGAGAGAGAAAGGAGAGAGAGAGAGAGATAGGGAGAGAGAGAGAAAGGAGAGAGAGAGAGAGACAGAGAGAGAGAGGGAGAGAGACAGAGAGAGAGAAAGGAGAGAACTGTGTTTCTTCTTTCCTGGCCGTCTGTCTCATGTTTCACCTCAGCAATAATTATGCCTTGAAGTCGTCACCTTGTGTCAACTCATCTCTTCACCTCATTACTATTAGAGATAATTGAACCGTTGGCCTGAAATATGCTAATGTTCTCATTGTCCTCATGGGCCCTACGATTGGTCCATGCTCTGATAGGTCAAACTGAGCCCTGTGATTGCTTCACTGGGTCCTGAGCGGTCCACCTGGGCCAGGCTATGATTGGTCCATCTGGGCCAGGCTGTGATTGGTCCACATGGGCCAGGCTGTGATTGGTCCACCTGGGCCAGGCTATGATTGGTCCATCTGGGCCAGGCTATGATTGGTCCACCTGGGCCAGGCTATGATTGGTCCATCTGGGCCAGGCTATGATTGGTCCACCTGGGCCAGGCTGTGATAGGTCAAACTGAGCCCTGTGATAGGTCCACTGGGTCCTGATTCATCCCCCTGGGCCAGGCTGTGATAGGTCCACGTAGGCCAGGCTGTGCTTCCCAACCACAAAGGTGACAGGAGAGGTCTCAGAATTTCACACACTCAGTGTGGAGGCTGGTGGAGGTAGAAATCGGAGGACACACAGTACATCATTGTAATGCATGGAGAGGAATCAGGAATGGTATCACACACATTCTGTTCCATGCATTGCAATGAGCCCGTCCTCTGATTTCTGCCTCCACCAGCCTCTCCCGGTGTGGTCTTGCACAGTATGTCTTTGGCTATGAGGTGAGTTACAATACATGAACTAAGATCATCTTGAGACCATTGTAGGCAATCAATAACAAAATAAAATATATATTGAAGTGATGAAAAGCTCCATGGAGGTGATGAAAAGCCTTAGACTATATAACACAGGATATTGAATACTGTTGAAAATATCAACCACACTGCCAAAAGACCCAAAACGCCCTTGAGTTGAAAAATGACAAAGTGCTGTGGCCTTTAATTTCCATGAGTGCTCCGTATCCTAATCTGTATTCTCAGAGTGTGTGTGTGTGTGTGTGTGTGTGTGTGTGTGTGTGTGTGTGTGTGTCTGTGTGTGTCTGTGTGCTTCCGCTGGTCTGTGTGTTTCTGCGTGTGTTTCTGCGTGTGTTTCTGTGTGTGTGTGTGTGTGTGTGTGTGTGTGTGTGTGTGTGGCAGCTCACCTTTGCAGACGGGTCGATGGTCGCTCCAGGCAGCGAACACCTCTGCTACTCTCTGGCAGGTGATGGTCTTGGAGCCCTGCAGGACGTGGTCCTCGTTACAGACGAACTGGGCCGTGGCTCCGATACTGGACACACACACACACACACACACACACACACACACACACACACACACACACACACACACACACACACACACATACACACACACACACACACACACACACACACACACACACATACACACACACACACATACACACAAACGCACACATACACACACACACACACACACACACACACACAGACATACAGAAGCAGACACACACACACACACACACACACACACACACACACACACACAAACCTTACAGTGAGTGATCATTAGATCTAATAGATTTACAATAGCTTCCCTTGGCAATGATATTCAAGTCCTACCGTTTATAAAATGAACCTCTCAATGTACCTGCAAACCTCTATTTGAGCAACACAAAATCACACTTCAGAATACAAAAATGGCACCTGAAATAAATCTGCTTTCACATTTTCCATGGTGTCATCTGAAAAGCGACTTCAATTTGTTTGAGGGGCCAGATGTCTGCATCTCCCTGATATCTGATAGCACTCAAACTAAAGAGCTTTTCAAAACATTTTCCCTCAGTGCTCCGGAGGACATCAACAGAATCCAAAGGTGGCGAAAATTGAGCACACCCGAGAAATGGCACGATATTCTTCACAAAATTGGCTTGTTTCCCAGCCTATAATATAAATAAATAAGCTACTTCTGAATAACGCCGCGGAGTGGGGAAGTAATCATTTCCTCATTGGCATCTCTCACATCTTTCATATTCTTTTTAATACGACATCATGACTGAGGTTAGCATTTCTGTGTGAGCGATGCCAACTGAATTACAGACCCCGGGGTCTGCCGCTATTCGCTGGCAGAACGGCGCTGTGAAGAGGTCTGACTGAACTATTGAACGAGGGAGGAGAAGGAGAAGAAGAAGAAGGAGAAGAAGAAGGGGGAGGAGGAGAGGGAGATTCGGAACCCGGCAGAGGGAACACGGCGGAGGAATATCATTAGAGGGTTGGTGTTCAGGCGGAGGGATATGAGAAGGGAGAGCGGAGAGAGGACGGGCTCATTGTGATGCATGGAATGGACGTGAATCACAAGTGGGTGGTTGACACCATTCCTCATCCCGTCACATGCATCACAATGAGCCCGTCCTCTGATTTCTACCTCCGCCAGCCTCCCCTGCACTGCATTCATAATGCCAGTAGTCCCTTGCCTTCAGCTCGCTCCAGATAGTTCCTGCAGTACACATGCATATCCACTGCCCTTCAGCTGACAATGACAGACCGCTTTTAAATGACTCTACTGACAAAAGACGGCTTTTAAATGACTATATTTGAACATCTCTGAGGCCTGGCGTTGTCATGTTTACACGTGTTCCTCCAAAAGTGACAAGTGTAGTTATTTCTGGCCTCTCTGGCTTCTCTCACTGTGATGGGAATGCGGGTTGGGTTAATTCCTGGGTTCATTCTGTGTTGTTTTCTGTCTGACTGATACCTTCATGTTCATGGATTGGTGGCTACGGCCCAACCCTTCACCAGATGTGTAGCGTCTCGTCCAGGTGTTCACTTTAACCCCCCCCCCCCCCCCCGCACACCTGACACATCAGCTTAACAAGGTCTTAATGAGGAGCTCATGAGCAGAATCAGGTGTGTTAGTCAGTGTGTGTTCTATAGAGTGTTTACCTGAAGTCAGAATGTTCTAGAGTGTTCTAGAGTGTTTACCTGAAGTCGGAGTGTTCTAGAGTGTTCTAGAGTGTTTATCTGAAGTCAGAGTGTTCTAGAGTGTTCTAGAGTGTTTACCTGAAGTCAGAGTGTTCTAGAGTGTTCTAGAGTGTTCTAGAGTGTTCTAGAGTGTTTACCTGAAGTCGGAGCCGGTGCGTTTTCCGTTCTCAGGCTCTCCTGGGTCGGGGCAGGAGTTGGAGGCGTGCTTGATCCCTCCCTCGTTCACTGGAGGGGCGAGATAACAGAGCAGAGCATCATGGGTAAACAGGAACCAAACACAGAGGGCCAGAGAGCTCCAGGGGGAACGTCACCTCAGTTGGGAACTGTTCTGGGATCAGTTCATACCAGGGGAGGCTGGCGGAGGTCGAAATTGGAGGATGGGATTCATTGTAATTCATGGAATGGGATGATGGCTGTTCCGTTTGACACCATTCCTCATTCCAATCCATGCATTACAAATAAGCCTGTCCTCCGATTCCTACCTCCACCGGCCTCACCTGAAATACACAGTATGTCTATATGGCCTCAATCAGAGGCTGCACAGGATGCCCTGCCCTGACAAACACGAGGCCTCGTCAGCTCTCACAGCTTGGCTCTAATTGAAGTCATTCATTGCTGAGATAATTATCCCGAAACAAATGAATGGTGTTGATAAAGTATGTCAGCCAATCATATTTCATCCACCTCAAACCTGGTACAGCACAGAGATGAGTGTTAGTGTTTCAACAGAAAGGACAGGTTAGTTAAAGGCATGGTTGTGTGAGGGTTATGCATACAGCGCCCCCGGTGGAAGTAACGGGACAGTGAAGCATTTTTTCTTCTTTCGGCTCGTACCCACAAATAAAAAATCTCTACTTTAACCTTGTGGTAACTGTTTGATGTCAAATCCAAACTTTTGGAGGAAAGAGACAAAATAATTCCAAAATGCTTCGCTGTCCCAATACTTCCGCAGGGACATGGTCTGAGCTATGGAGGGAAGAGCTCTGCAGTCAGAGGACCAGAGTAGTGGAGGACTACTGTATGTACAGACCCGGGGAGGCTGGTGGAGGTAGAAATCAGAGGACGGGCTCATTGTAATGCAATGGTATCAAACACGTGTGTTTGATACCGTTCCTCATTCCGTTCCATGCATTGCGATGAGCCCCGTCCTCCGATTTCTACCTCCAGCAGCC
>NW_028152999.1:15000-17500 GCF_951799395.1 Argentina silus | reverse complement strand
ACACACACACACACACACACACACACACACACACACACGCGCTGCGTTCATAACGAGGGAATAAATGGAATGCAAATATAGCGTTGAGGAACCGTGTCTGTGCTTTGTTCCTCTGCTCACCGTGGACACACGTGTCTCCAGGGACAGTCTAGAACCGGTTGTTCATGCCTCTCTGTGTATAATACTGGACACGTATGCATGTTTACCATGCAATATGGCACACCACAAATGCACACACACACACACACACACACAAACAAACAAGCACATAAACAAACATGCGCAGACATGCGTGCAGCGCTACCCTGCGTGGGCGCGATGCAGATCTTTTCATTCTAGTTGTTGTTGTTTATCTTTTCGATGCAACGGTGTCATTGAACACGACGACCGCGATGGAAAAGGACGTCGAAATGCAATTAGAGCCGCAGGAACAAGATGGACGCTGTCAGGGAGCTTCCATTTCACGTCAACACCACTGTTATGAAATGTTAACAGGGTTTCACCAAAGATTCAAAGCTAAAGTAGGACTTCATCTCTTTTTGACGACCCCGGCCCATTCCTGTCCTAGAACAGCACATTGCTTCTTTATATGATCTTTTTTCTGTCACACGTAGAAGATTGACCTGCAAATATAGATTTCACAGTGGTTACCATGGCACTGGTTTGCGGCTGGGTTGTCACGAGAGATGAAGTACGACTTAAGCTTCGGAGCCTTCGTGAAACCGATCCCAGATTAGTAAAGGTATGGATTCACTCAAAACATTCAAATAGAGCTTTAAACTCATGACTAGCAGTTGTTTCTAGCAGATGTTCTTTGCCTAATGCTCTAATTATAATACTTGAGTGGAAACCTGTTGGTTCATTTGATGTTCATTTGCAATGTTCTCTCTCTCTCTCTCTGCCACTCTCTCTCTCTCTCCCTTAACTTAAATGTTTAATATGATATCATTAACTTCCCTGCAGACCCTGATTAAGTATAAACAAAATAATGATCAGATAATTACAAAATACAGTATATGTTGCAATATTGGGTAAACTCAACTAAAATGAGCAAGAGTTGGTTTCAGATTGCAACAGCGTATATATATTCAAACATTTGATTATTTTTTTCTTTCCCCACTAGTCTTTGAAGCTGGTGTGACCTCACGGTAGATGTTGTTTTGGTTCCGACAGCTAAATGACTCACAAACGGAATCTCTGATTCTGATTGGTTACGGTCTACGCGTCTCCAGCTCTCTGAACTCTTCAGATCATCGACCTCGTCATCGTCACGCTGAGAGGAAGATGCCGCGCCGGGTGTCAAGGTATGACCGCTACACGCATCACCCCCGAAGACCGCGCGGTGAAACGGTATTCGCACAAGAACGTGAATTTCCAATACTCTTTTTTTTTATATTGTTTAAAACAATCACCACAGGCTCCTATTGGTCAACAAATACCGCCATTACCAATGTGGTTGAATTCCCTGAAGTATGTCCCGTCCCCGTTGTCATGACATAACTGATTAAACTCTGGGTATAGGACACTAGCGGAGACAATGCTACTACCTGGTTGTTATGATGAGCAGAAACGAGGCCATAGGATGAAGTCCGACCACGTAAACACCAACAACGCCCAGCCAGCTCTTATATATATAACCTTACAGCTCAACAGCGACACTGTTCCCATGAGTGAAGGGCTTCTGTTTGCATTGTTACGGTCATTCAGGACATGTGTGACATTCATTACATCCGCAGCGAGGAGACACACAGAACAATAGCCTTTTTTCATAAACAAAACACTTCACAGCAAAACCGACACCAAAACATGAACGGGTCAATGTCCGTTTGTCAAACATCGACATATCGTGAGCGTTCAAAACAAACCGCTTGTCTTTAACAGCCCCCCCCCAACAGCTTGCTATGTCTGTCATAACAGTGAACCGTACAAGATCACTATTGTCACCCGAAGAAATAAAGTTCTCTCAGCCGTGCCAGTGACATCATAAGTGTTGGCTCCCTGTAGGGTTGGAATTGTTGTCATCTAGTGTTCTAGAACCTTCCGAGTGGTCGGGAACATTCTACGGGTCTCCGGTGGGGGGAGACTTCAATCGGAGACTCTTGCCCCGGGTCAAGCGTACCGCTTCGTCCATCGTGTGAAGGGTGAGCCTCTGGGGAGGGCATTGACTTCACACTACAGGGAGCGAAAACCATCTCTAATATCAGATAATGCCGATCGATACAACATATGCAACGCTGGGAAGCGCTTTAAGTGATATTGACTCTTTCTCTCTCTCTCTCTCTCTCTCTCTCTGGCATGTGGGTGCTTCTGTAGCATAGAAGACCAGGGCTTGTGCATTATTATTATTATTATTATTCAATAGCACATCATTACCAATCATCTATTTATCATTACCTCTATGCACGGAAACCTGGCCCTCAGCCCCCCTGCCGAGCCCCCCCTGCCGAGCCCCCCCCCCCCCCTCGGTAGGACATGCCTGACTCGCTCCTCCGGCAGGGTT
>NW_028152999.1:0-10000 GCF_951799395.1 Argentina silus | reverse complement strand
TCTATTTCTCCCACTAATTACATGTAATTCACTCGTTTGGCTCCAGACGATCACCTCCTAATTCATGTGAGACACTTGGTCACCGTTGAGCAGTGCTTCAACAATATCATTCATCAGTGTGTTATTGTGTTCTCTATCTTAGGATATGCATAATCTGCTTACAATTAATCAGCGGATGACTCCCTTTGTGCTCCTGTGTACACCATATTACCTACTCCCGGCTTCCTCATAGTCCTGGCACAATTGACAAATGGCAATGTCATCCTCTCCCCTTATTAACCCAACCTGAGCTTCATAACATCCATTTCATACCCCTGAGGTACTGTTTTTTTGTTGTTGTTTTCATTAATAAATGAAGTAGTAGGAATGATAAATAGGTTTTCTCTACTGCACCATATGAGGCTAAATTAGTCCGTTTAGGATGAATGTACTTCCTGGTATGATGCTGACACACCCCGGTTGCCTATTGGCTGCTAGGTCCTCCCATGTCATCTTCTCGTGGTGTAATGGTCCCATATGCCATATGCCAGATCACAGGACAGACGCCTTCTAAATGACATGATTACTGTGAACATGTGTTATGGCTTATTGATGAAAACTATTATTGATTATTAAACGTATTACTGGATGGATGTTCTGTGCGTAAGAACACTCTCGTATCTCTCTCTCTCTCTCTCTCTCTATATATATATATATATATATATACTGTTCCTAAAGCTAGGTTTCTGTTCGTTGCAGCGGCAGGAAGGTAAAACAAAGTGTATGAAGCCGTATGGTGTGTGGACGTGGCAGCTGGGGACCGTGTGTTCCGCTGTGGCCTGCCTGAGGCGCTCCGGTTTAAGAGACCAATAAACCTGTGTTGCTGTTGCAGGGGGCCTAATCGAACTACGGGCCAGGGAGGTGGCCGAGGTTAACGGCTCAGAGGTGGCTTTGGCCTTCGGGCTAAGAGTACTTACATTGTGTCCTGTCCACACAATGTCATTACACCGGTGTAATTATCTACCTGACCCCCCCTCCCCCCCCTTCCCCTCCCCCCTCCCCCGACCCAGCCTCCATATACAGGGGCCACATTCCACCAGGCAGGGGAGGCTGACGGAGGCAGAAATCAGAGGACGGGGTCATTGTAATGCCCGGAACAGAATGAGGAATGGTATCAAACGCGTGTTTAATTTTTTTTATTCTATTTTCTATTGTCACTTTATTTTGTTGTTGTTTGTGATGTGAGCTGCTGTAACGCTTTAATTTCGGGGATCAATAAAGTACCTATCTATCTATCTATCTATCTATCTATCTATCTATCTATCTATCTATCTATCTGTCTGTCTGCCTGCCTGTCTGTCTGTCTGTCTGTCTGTCTGTCTGTCTGTCTGTCTGTCTATCTATCTATCTATCTATCTATCCATCTATCTATCTGTCTATACCATTCCTCATTCCGTTCCATGCATCACAATGAGCCCGTACTCTGATTTCTGCCTCTACCGGCGTCCCCTGCCACCAGGTCTAGAACCAACCCGATACTGCAGGAAGGAAACCTCTCACTGCTATTGGTTGGAAGTAGAGGAGGAAGAGGAAATGGATGAAACAGAGTGATCTTTGACCTTGAGGTGGATACATCTGTGCTGACCTGGCCTGGGTCTAAATATACGATGTCAATTATTTCCAAGTACTTGAGCCGTGTTTGATTTAGTCGGTCTGGTGAGATAAAGTCGGAAGTGCAGATGGATTGAACGGAATGATCTGGGTTTGACTTTGAGATGAAAAGGTCAGGTCTGGAAGCGGTATATCTGAGGTTCGTTTTGATGAGGCTACATCACAAATTGATTAAGATTTCCATAGATAAATCAGGCTTAAATCTTCACAAGCGGGCATCAGGAAGGTTTTTCGTGGCCTCTGGACTTGGGGACAGGGGGTAAATGTATTTGGGGGGGGGGGGGGGGGGGGGGGGGGGGGGGCTGCTGTTATTGGGGGGGGGGGGGCTGTTATAGCAGCCATGAAAGAAAAGCTTGCATTGGAAACAATTGTTCAGATTTACGATGTCCAACATTGGTCCGGAATAATTCTGTTTATTTATGCATTTTCTGTTCTGCTAACTTCAGCATCTAGCAACTGATGCATATTGTAACTCAAATGTCAAAACCCTAATGCCCAGAAATGCCACCGTACATTTGACAAACTGTTGACATCGGTGACAACACATTAAAATTCGGACCCGAAAACATATTGCTAATTAAAATGTCATTGTGTATGTTACACAGCGGTCTCAGAAGCTCCAGTACTGGTCAGCATTTTCAACTGGCAGGAGTGCTTCGCCGAAGTGAACAGCCAACTGAAAACTATCAGTCTTGTTTACTGGATGTCACAAGGTAGATGGGAGCCAGTCCGGAGTTCTCTGCCAAGGATCTGAGGTGGCTGCTATAACTTATCAAATAAGAGGGGAACGCTCGGCTTCCCAGAGACCTGATGCTTTCAAAGACATTAGATATACCGTCGAAGGACTACCAAAGCGACACGTACCGCACGCGTGAATTATACAGTCTTTCGAAACGTCGTTCCAAATCGAAAGCAGTCCAAAGTCTGGTTCGGGGGTTAACTCTGTGATTAAATACTGTTGTCACAGCCCATCCAGACCTCTTCTTTAGTTGGCAGCGATCCTCTCTGAGGTACATCTGGCCCTCAGACCGTGTGACCGTGTGACGGAACGGTTATGAATCATCTCTTGTACTCTGGTGTCACCCCTGTCAGACCTTCCATTATTCTAGACCTGTGCTATGTGCTATCATGACTGATATCAGGAGGAACGATCTCTCTGTGGGGAACGTGGGGTGGGGGTTGTATTCTTATCTCCTTGCCCCCCCCCCCCCCCCCCCCCCCCATCTTATCCCCCGGCCCATCGTGTCAGGGATAGATTGTTGAATTGCCCTCTGTCATGTCAGATTATTCACCAGCCTCAGATTTCCGGGACAGGTTCTATAGCATGGCCTTTTGTTATCAGTATCAGGGGGGAGGAGGGGAGGGGAGGGGAGGGCAGGGGGGGAGGGGAGGGGAGGGGAGGGGAGGGGAGGGGGGGGAGGGGGGGGGGCAGATAATGTGATCATAGTTCACTCTCCCTGCTTAACCTTCACCTTCACTCAGTTACTCAGTGGCTCTGAGCGATTACCCATGATGCCCGTGTGAACCGAGACGGAGGACTGATGCAGGACACAGGCTCACGGACGCCACAGCCTGAGAAACAAAAAAATGGCCGCCTCAACATGGACGCTGTTTCAATGGTCACTTCTAGAAATGACCATGGGTCACTTCCCCCGAAAGCTTCGTAGCTTAAGTGGACAACCCAGTCACGAATAGAAAGTAACGGTTGTAAAGTCAATTGTTTGGCAGGTCCATCTTCTCTGCGTGAAAGAACGCAATGGTTTAAATGAACAACTTTGCCAGTCTGGGAGAAATAAGTCCAACACAAACTGCGCTTACACAGTCAAAGCCTAATACGAACATGTTCCAGAGACCAATAGGTGACCTTCTCATTCATATGATATGTCCCACAGCTCCGTAGTCCCTCAGCCAATCACATCGTCCCGTTGCAGGTCACATGCCAGCTGGCGGTGTTACGAGCGCTGTTAGGTGAGATAAAGAGGGAGCGTACACAACCTAATGCCAACATGGAGGTCCACGTCTCTCCTGGGCGTATTTATGGGCTTTGTTAAAGCAACACCAACTCCTGAGGGCCTGGGGGTGTGGTGCAGAGAGCTGCCTGCATGATAAATTTGACTGGGACGGTGTCCTCAGAGGGACAAGTGGCTCTTGGGGGGATGGTGTTACTGGGTTCAAATAATATTTGAAATCATTAGCTGTGCTTGATAGAGTTCGCTGGGGACAATGAAACTAATGGAATAGTCTGAACAGTGCAAATACTCAACATCTGGCACCTGAACCATGCCTGGCTACACTACAAGGTTAAGCTCATTGCGTCCTAGAAATATATATCCAGTGGAGTTTTTGAAAAATATATCAGTGAGCTCCCCATTGTGTGTGAGACACTAAACTGTCAGTCTAATCTATGATTTCAAAGAGAAACCTTTTCAATAGAATCATTTCAATATACAAGGTCTTCTACATGAACTGTATCAATGTGATCTACCCAGTGTTTCCTACGTCCCTGATGCTAAGTTAGCGCTCAATTATTGTTCCTCTATGTTTATTTCTGTGGACGATAAGTATGCTCCAGATAAAAGGTTGAGCATCAAGAATAGAGACAATTTATGGTACATTTATGAGCTCTCAGAATAGATTGCTGCTGATTGGATATCCTTCAGTCAGCTCAGAAATAAATGTACTGCCAAATGTACTGACAGCTAAATCAAGTTACTATTTAAACACTATCGCTACAACATTGTGATAAGCAGTTATATCACTGAAACACAATAGTTTATAATAGAGATATAACCTCTCCACCTCAACCAGTTTCATCCAATTCTAACATCAGTACGGATAAAAAAAAGAAAGAAAGTGACACCTTTAACCAACATTTCATCTGCAGGCTAACTGTTTGAAAGCAACAATGATTTAAATATCCGCGATCAGACTGATAGCCTGGCTAGGATTCCTGGTCAGACTGATAGCCTGGCTCAGATTCCTGGTCAGACTGATAGCCTGGCTAGGATTCCTGGTCAGACTGATAGCCTGGCTAGGATTCCTGGTCAGACTGATAGCCTGGCTAGGATTCCTGGTCAGACTGATAGCCTGGCTAGGATTCCTGGTCAAACTGATAGCCTGGCTCAGATTCCTGGTCAGACTGATAGCCTGGCTAGGATTCCTGGTCAGACTGATAGCCTGGCTAGGATTCCTGGTCAGACTGATAGCCTGATCATTGTCCCTCTGGCTAACAGTGAATCTATAATCTCCATCCGTTGTGTTTCTACCAGGAAGTGTTTGATGATGTCAGATCGATGTTAAAACAGTCTACATGTGTTGGCATGCTTGGTCCTTATCTACTGCAGCTCTCTGCCCTTTTAAAAGCTGAACCTTTGGCTCATATTTCTAACATGACATTTCTCTCTGGTACCATTCCCAAAGTACTCCCTCTCCATAAGAGTGGTGAACCCAGTGACTTGCATAATTACCGCCCTATCTCGAGGCTTTCTTGCTTAGCTCAAATAATGGAGTCCCTGATCAGATGAGGTCCTTTTTTATCAATAAATTGCATTCTAAATGTGCACCAGTCAGGCTTTAGGACGGGACTCAGCACCATCTCTGCTGCTTCCCGAGTTATAAATGACATTGTGATCTCTCTGGATAAGAAACAGCATTGCACAGCCCTCCATACTGACCTCTCTAAGGCTTTTAATACTGTTGATGATGTCTTTCGGTTGCAGAGGTTGGATCTGCCGTTGGTTTGGATCAGTCTTGTAATTGGTTTCATAATTACCGGCAGGACAGGACTCAATGTATTTCAGTCTCAGTGTTAATAAATGTGTTCCACAAGGTCCAATTCTAGGTCTTATAATAATAATTGTTGCACTCAGGTTGAACCCAAGGTTGCCCGTGAGTCAGCGCTCAACCCCAGGTGGAGAGGAGTGCCACCGGTCACAGGGATGTCCCTGACAGGTCCCTGAGATGTTAAGCTGATTCAGTTTTCATATACATTTTGATTTAATATAGACCATGGTTTGCCAGTCTCTGAGATAAACAAACATAAAGTTGAGGAACTTCACCAGATTGTACAGTAGACATTTCAACAAGACTTCACTAAGTTTTAACTTAGGTCTTTGTTTATGAACACCACAATATTTGTGTTACCTTTTCTGGTACGGTACATTGATAGCTGTATCAGTAGAAGTAATGGTGTATTTCTGTATTAACTATCTTGTTACATAGTTATTAGTTTGTAATTACCTTCTAATAGAGTTGAGCAAGTCTCTATTCCACTTCAATGACTTTGATTGACACCGTTATTTAAGACTGTGCCAAGAAACTTACTGAGACTGATATAACATTTGCCTTCAAATCTGTGCAGAAAGCATCATATTCCCCCTGGGGATCCTTATTAAAGCCCTTGCCAATCATAAAAGTTTCTCACCGGAGAACATTTTGCATTACTTCTGGCTATTAATGGTTCGCGGCTACATTTATTAGGACGCCCAAACACTTTGCATTTCATCATTATAAATCTGTGCACTTGTGGGAATTCTCATAAGTCATCGTGTTAGGGAGGCCTTTCAATACTAATTAAGACTCCGACTTTGCCTGCTTAATTAGAAACTGGACTGGATGCAGGGCAGGAGTGATTGCATGCTAAATGACTGATTTTATGGTATAATTAGTTTTTGTAATCAAATTGTGGCACCTGACACACTGCAAAGTCTTGCCCACAGCTCAGCTCAGCCTTCGGCAAATGATAACCTCTGTCAATACCAGCGATGGGTGCTGATGTGGACAGTTCATATTGATATCGGTTATATTCTTTCAATGTAATATCGATATATTGGTTGGACAAGCTTCAATGAAGGACTGTAAACAGTGTCGCCCCCGGCCGGAAGCATGAGAAGAAAGAAGACATTTCCAGCCTGTATCCTACAACTGTGTGTCTCCTCTGTTGTCTTTCACTCACTACAAACCTCCTCATATTAGTAAAGCAATGAACTTTATTGTTAGATACCGATAGTTAACAGGCCTAACTTAACGACAGAGATATAAAACCGTGCTCACGTACACTTTGTTACGACAACAGAGCGTTTTCTACGCTGGCTGTGAAACAAGAAAGCTTTTCTAAATGATGTGCTAACGAGATCCCTCACCAGCTCAGGGAAAGGGAACCAAACACACTGTGTGTTGCCAGCGCAGCTGCACTGTGCCTACTTCCAGCCAAAAAAGACTAGTTGCGCTCATTTTGGAGAGTTGAGACACAAACTTGGGCTTGCTAGGAAACTCCCCTCTTGGCGACCGGATTCGGGACAGAATGTGTAGAGGAGGACGTCTGTGTCTGAGTGTGCCTGTGTCCTGACTGCGATGGAGCTGATTCTGGTGCGGTTCTGGTTTGCTTCGTGGTAGATGTGTAGAGGAGGACGTCTGTGTCTGAGTGTGCCTGTGTCCTGACTGCGATGGAGCTGATTCTGGTGCGGTTCTGGTTTGCTTCGTGGTAGATGTGTAGAGGAGGACGTCTGTGTCTGAGTGTGCCTGTGTCCTGACTGCGATGGAGCTGATTCTGGTGCGGTTCTGGTTTGCTTCGTGGTAGATGTGTAGAGGAGGACGTCTGTGTCTGAGTGTGCCTGTGTCCTGACTGCGATGGAGCTGATTCTGGTGCGGTTCTGGTTTGCTTCGTGGTAGATGTGTAGAGGAGGACGTCTGTGTCTGAGTGTGCCTGTGTCCTGACTGCGATGGAGCTGATTCTGGTGCGGTTCTGGTTTGCTTCGTGGTAGATGCGGTGCATCTGGAGAAGTCGCATGGGGGGCAGTCAGTTCTTATTTTGCCCACCATGGAGGTCAACTTTGACGTTATCTCTACCAGTTTGATCTTTGGGTCTGTGGTGAACAGCTTTGGGCCTGTGGTGAACAGCTTTGGGCCTGTGGTGAACAGCTTTGGGTCTGTGGTGAACAGCTTTGTTTCAGACAGCTGAGTTTTCAAGGACAGTCCAGTTATGTGGCCCATGCCTGCGCCTGCAGGACAGTGTAAAAAGGAAGTGATGTCACGGTATCCAACACTCTTATCGATATCGACTCTTATCATTTGGATATCAGAACATCGATATAAACGCTCGGCTACCTCTTAAAGTTACAGAGACATACGAAAGATAACTTTTCAAGCTCAGTGAACCATTTAAAAGGCCCATATAGCTGCTTCAGAAATCACTCCAACTCAATACAGTTCTATGGGGAATCACTGAGGACAGAAATGACGTTATATAATTGATCATTTTCTCTGGCCCCCTTTTCCCTCCCCTCAAGAGTTTCAGCTTCTATTTCTCGAACTGACTTATGATAACAGACAATATTCTTCTTAAACAGCCTGACATTGTGTGGAGTTCATTTGGAGTTCATTTGTCTCTGACAGGAACGCCCGCCAAGGTTCTGACACTCCAACTGGAGACAGTGGGACAAATGCAAAGGGACAACATGGCCGCCGTAAAATAACTCCCCCACGCGGCACGCAGAGGGGCCTAGCGGCGCAGCAAATACCCTCACATTAAAAGCATTATGATATGGTTGAAGGAATCGCATTTGACAGAAACATAGTGGAGTTTTGCCAAATTAATTACCCCCCCCCCCAAGGGGGCCTGTGTGCTAACCCTAACCCTAATGTATATTAGTCTGCTCACGCCTGAAGACTAGCATTTGGGGAACAGAGGTGACCATCAAACGCAGCCCTTATCCGACATGGCAGGCAGAGGCCGCAGGGGACCCCGAGCTGTAGAAATAGAACGAATAGAACAGCCACACACTGGATCACCTCAGGCCACGGCAATTTGGCTGATCTATCGAGAAAACGTTGATTTCCAAGAAAGGACGTCCGATCTGTGAGTTGTGTTTCTGAAACTGTATCTCTGCCTGGTTGTGTCTTCTGGTCATGTGACGGACTGGAGTCTAATTTGCGGTCTGTGAGATTCCAGTTATGATAGAGGAGAGGAGAGGAGAGGAGAGGAGAGGAGAGGAGAGGAGAAGAGAGGAGAGGAGAGGAGAGGAGAGGCATCTGGAAAATGTGTAATTTTGGAGATAATGAGCAGGAAATAGAGAGAGATAGAAGAAGAAGAAGGAGAAAAAGAAGGAGATAGCCGGGAGAGAAATTCTTGGTTCAGCTGTTGGGATGATAATCATTGGTTTTAATTGTTCATATTTTTCAGAAAAATACTTTGATACTGTTTTAAAACACGGACCCTTCCTGTGCATAGAGGCTGTACACCAAACATGCATAGCAGTACATGGCAGGGGAGGCTGGTAGAGGTAGAAATTGGAGGACGGGGCGCATTGTAATACATGGAACGGAATGAGGAACGATGTCAAAACAAGTGTGCTTGATACCGTTCCTCATTCCATTCCATGCATTACGATGAGCCCGCCCTCCGATTTCTACCTCCGCCAGCCTCCCCTAATTCATAAATATTCATGATGTCAGCTTTCGTTGACAACCATGACTTGAATTGCTGAATTTATGATCTATGAGTGTATCAGTGTTTGTCTATGCGGTTCACATGGATCCAATATTCCCAATTCAGCCGAGAAAAGAAAGCCGGACCATTTCAACCAATCCATTACGTCCATAAAACCACTGCGCCGACCGCCCCGTGATTAAATTAGCTACACACCATTTACTGTACCTCCCCTCCAGAACGTTCCGTAACCATGATGATTCCACAGCCTAAATGGATTCCTTTTTTCAATACCGCTTAAAAGCCGAGAGAGAGAGAGAGAGAGAGAGAGAGAGAGGGAGAGAGAGAGAGAGATAGGTAGAGGTAGAGAGACATCCAGAGCGACATCCGCTAAGTCAGTACATTCTGCCGG
Source organism: Argentina silus (assembly GCF_951799395.1). Classification (NCBI taxonomy): domain Eukaryota; kingdom Metazoa; phylum Chordata; class Actinopteri; order Argentiniformes; family Argentinidae; genus Argentina; species Argentina silus. The sequence goes on along the minus strand of NW_028152999.1, from coordinate 512 downwards.
GTTCGAACTTTGATTAAGTCCAGACATGGCGCTTTCAATTCCATTACCTCTCGGCTGGGTGTCTGGTCCAGGAGGGGAGCTACCTCGGACATCACAGCCAATAACGGCTCCCGCTATTGGACGACAGCAGCCTTCCGAGGACGAGGGAGCAACGTTGGAAGCAACAGCTGGCTAATGTCAATAAGGGGCCTTCAATCCGGAGGCGGAGCGTGATGTTTCTGATGGCATCTCCTTCAGACAGATCAGCGGGGCTAAATTGGATTCCGGTGTGTGTGTGTGTGTGTGTGTGTGTGTGTGTGTGGACGGTCCTGAGGCGCTAGGCTGGCCAGCTGCTGCTGATGGAAAGGCTGGGCGACTCATCGCTCACTAGGTGATATCTGTGTGTGTGTGTGTGTGTGTGTGTGTGTGTGTGTGTGTGTGTCTGTGTGTCTGTTTGTGTGTGTATGTGTGTGTATGTGTATGCGTGTGTGTGTGTGTTTGCGTGCATGTATGCGTGCGTGGCTTCGTTTGTG
>NW_028153000.1:0-34902 GCF_951799395.1 Argentina silus | reverse complement strand
TGGCCAGATTGTTGTCTTCCCGAACAACAAAGCAGCAGATTGTGGTGTGTGTGTGTGTGTGTGTGTGTGTGTGTGTGTGTGTGTGTGTGTGTGTGTGTGTGTGTGTGTGTGTGTGTGTGTGTGTGTGGAAGCTGAACATGCTCTCATAACCGAGGAGCTTTGTTGTGGTTCCTGTTTGATGTCAGAGTGTTCTCCTCTCCCTCTCCCTCTCCTCCTCTCCCTCTCCTCCCCTCTCCTCCCCTCCCCTCTCCTCTCCTCTCCTCTCAGGCAGACAGGCAGGCAGACACGCACCCCCAAGCTCAACGCTCTTCCTGAACGCACCCCCAAACTCAACACTGTTCCTGTATTTGTGCACATATTGGTTCCACCATTCAGAAGTCACACCGCTTCTTATGCCTAGTCTCCCCTGTTTTAGCCGTCCCAAAAGTAACACAGTACACAAACTGTTTCTGGAGCTCAGAAACAGAGGAAGCCATGACGGATGCGTGTAAACATTTATCATGTCCGATTACCACCGAGCCCATGGTTAGAGGTCTGTCTGTCTGTCTGTCTGTCTGTCTGTCGTTCTGATGTCGTTTAAAGGGCCTCTCTGTAGCGTGTAATTACGATAATGATGTGGATAATTATAGTCTGAGTTTCTGTTGAATAACAAGGCAGAGCGGCCAGGCCAAAGCCGCAGCGGAGGAGGGAAGGAGCCCTTTTAGCGTAGCATTTAGCATAGCCCTTGGACATGTAACCCCCCCCCCCCCCCCAACCCCCCACCAGTGGGACCGTACCAGGGGAGGCTGGCGGAGGTAGAAGTCGGAGGACGGGCTCATTGTGATGCCTGGAATGGAATGAGGAATGGTATCAAACATGTGTTTTGATACCATTCCTCATTCCGTTCCATGCATTACAATGAGCCCGTCCTCCGATTTCTACCTCCGCCAGCCTCAACCTGGACGGTACCACGTTGCTTCCACAGCCACAGTGCTGGATGGAGTTTACTGGCTTTCTCCCAGTAAACACACAGGATGGCGGTCTGTCCCTGATCCTTCCCAGATACCCTGTTAATGACTCACGTTTGTGCGGCTTCTCTAATGAGCGGCTTCTCTGAATGACATTTGATGAGTACTTCCAGTTCAGCTTTCATATTTCGAAAGCCCCATATTTTGAGAGCTACACATTTCTCGAAATGTCACAAAAAAGCTGCACATTTCTCCAAATGTCACAAAAACCTTTCTGTGTGTGTGTGTGTGTGTGTGTGTATGTGTATACAATACAGTGCTCTGAGGTATGTGAATTGCGTGGAAGAGGGAATGTGAGAAATGTGCAAGCGTCAGAATGACAGCCTTGTTTACTGACACAGTCCTGTGTGTGTGTGTGTGTGTGTGTGTGTGTGTGTGTGTGTGTGTGTGTGTGTGTGTGTGTGTGTGTGTGTGTGTGTGTGTGTGTGTGTGTGTGTGTGTGTGTGTGTGTGTGTGTGTGTGTGTGTGGCCGGCCAGGGCTACTGTTTGGAGTGTGTGTGTGATGTTGATTTTGCTCAGTCCCAGACTACTGTCACTTCCTGGTGTAGGTCTCTGAACCTGGGCTGGGTCTATACAGGATGTCTGAATTCCACATCGACCCCTGACCCCATAAAGACATCCCCCTGTCGGAAAGACATCCCCCTTTCATAAAGACATCCCCCTGTCATAAAGACATCCCCCTGTCAGAAAGACATCCCCCTGTCGGAAAGACATCCCCCTGTCAGAAAGACATCCCCCTGTCATAAAGACATCCCCCTGTCGGAAAGACATCCCCCTGTCGGACATACAGAAGGTGGGGCGTTCAGTGGCGTAGCACACTAAGGCTGCCATATCCTCAACATATCCTGCATGTCATCCCTCCTCTCTCTCACCCATCCTTCCTGTCAATCTCTACTGTCTCTATCCCAATAAAGCAGAAATGCCCTAAAAACATATATAAAAAATACCAGATCAGGATCTGTGGAATGTTGACCCTATTGGTTACAGCTATCCAATCATGTTCAGATCTGCAGGAGTGCCTAGGGGCTAGGGTGGGTAGGGGACACCCTCAGAGTTAGGCTGCTCTTTGATGTAGAAAAACAAACCCGTCCAAACCCACAACTAAAAAGATGATTCTCTTCCTTTTGTGTCTCCAGATCTGGGACATGAGTGATGATGAAAGCATATGAGGGTGGAGAGCCAGTGGAGATCTGACACGTCATTTGAAGGAGCCGAGTCCTGGAGAGAGAAACGGCTGACTGTTCTCCACCAAGCCACGGTTCTCCACCAAGCCACCTCACCATCCAGCAGTCTTTCTTCAACCAGGACAAATGTTTAACTAAGATGTGGGAGTCTTGACTGTCAGCTGACACCTAATAGGTTTTGGGTGTCATCAGCATACGTGTGTAGGAATGTCTACTGCCACTGATAAGGTTTTGAAATCTATTGAAACATCTCAAATACAGACCTTTCTTCTTCCTTCTTCTTCTACTTCTGCAATGTAAATCACTTTACTACTCTAACGGGGGAAAATCCCACGTGTTAAAACGTCACTCTCATAATTACCGCTGTAAAGACGTGTTCACCGTGTGGTGGAGGGGAATGTATGCTGAAGCCATGTTGAGGACGTTTGTCTTTACGCTTCGTGTTTCTGCTCATTGTTTGTCACACGCCTGTGGTTCCCCAACTTCCCCGCCCCGCCCCGCCCCCCCCTGCCCCGCCCCGCCCCCCAAATACGATCTATACCAGCGTCTGTTTTACCACTTCAATGTGTCTTCTAACTCCTTCACTACTGCATGAAGAGTCTGTTCATACGTTCATCTCATGTTAGTCTCTCTCACACACACACACACACACACACACAAACACACACACGGCTGATTGTAGAGGAACTTAGGTTTATAGTCTGTAAATTCACACTATGGTGAAGATGGCTTTGTGTACTCAAATACCGTTACAGAGCACAACAGAAACTGTCCACGCCGGCTTGCTTAACTTTGGAGAAGCTGGTCCCATGGTTTGGGAAACCCCGTCATTGGTCATGTGTGTGTCATGTATGTACATGTCTGCGTGTGTCATGTATGTACATGTCTGTGTGTGCTCCCTGTTCATGTTTCTGCGTTCAGAACCAGTTTTGTAACATCGTTGTCAGGAGTAAGAGCCACATGCCGACAGTGAACTATATAGTCCTATGTTGGACGACACGTAAACCAATGACGTTCATTAAATGTTTCCCTTACGATTAGTGTCTGTTTCTTCTGTTCTTCCTGGTGGGCGTAATATATTGATAGATAGATAGATAGATAGATAGGTACTTCATTGATCACCGAGGGGAGATTACAGTGTTGTAGCCACCAGTGACACAATCACAACACAAAGGACAAGCAAAGACCTAGAAGTACACAAACACAAAGTGTAAAAGCATAAAAAGGTTGTGCAGTGGAGGAATAACTGATCTACATGTACAGTACCAGTCAAAAGTTTGGACACACCTTCTCATTCAATGGTTTTTCTTTATTTTTTAAATTATTTTCTACATTGTAGATTAATATTGAAGACATCAAAACTATGAAGGAACACTTATGGAATTATGTAGTAAACAAAAAAGTGTTAAACAAACCAGAATGTGTTTTATATTTTAGATTCTTCAAAGTAGCCACCTTTTGCTTTGATGACAGCTTTGCACACTCTTGGCAAGGTGTGTCCAGACTTTTCACTGGTGCTGTATATACAGTGTTATAGGTTAAAACATGTTGGAGTGTTCAATGGTTGATGACATACATTTACAGGGTTTTAATAATAAGTCTGGTGACTTTATATCACATGTTTCATAGAATATAATAACGACACAAGAGACAGACGGTGGTTTAAGAGCACTTTATTGTTCATTGAGGCTACTTTAAGTACAAAAAGTTGGCCTGCCAAATCCTTTTCTGCTGAAGGAGACACAGAGCCACAAAATGAGGGTTCAATAATACAGATTTACACAGTTTGGAGTACAACGTCAATGCAGCTTCCAAGTGAAGGAACTTGAGAGTTTGTGTCTTGTTTTTTGTTTTTTTTCGGAAGCACGGCCAGTCTTCCTCGGATCTACCGTTAAATAAACAAAGGTCATACAAAGGTCAGCAGCCTTTCAGCCAACACAGGTCAGATCTAAATGGATTTACTTTATCTCAGACAAGTAAAGTCATACCATGAGCACTTTTGTTCAATTGTCTCAAGAGGCAAATGGTTGAAAACAATAATATCACTGTTGATGTTCAAAGCCGCGTCGAGTCTGCCGAGTAGCCGCCGGCAACAACACACAAGTGTCTATTTTAACGCAGTGTTCTTTTATAATTAGTGTGTTCCTGCACTTTAACCGTTTAACAGACAAACTCTACAAACAAAAAAGATCAACTTTTTTCACAAAAAAAAAAAGAAAATGCATGATTACAATATAAGGACAGGGAAAAAATTAAATAGCTACATATCATTAACAAATTAATTGTTCCTCAAAAAATACCTACGATTTTTTTTCTCTGTACATTCGTTACGCACAGCGTAATGATGGTCTTATAGTTACCTATATAAAAAAGTATTTTTATTAAGTGATTTTCCTACAGCGTGTAGGGCTTGTGTGCCGAAGCAGAAAGTCAGCCTCCTACCTAGTAATGGTAGTGAAATGTGGAGATAGTAATAATAATAATAATGATGATAATGACCTCAGGACACTAGGTCCTATTCCCTCTGTGTTCATGCATATTATTAAATGACGATTTCATGATGGCCTAATAATATCATAATTCATACACTTTTCTCATGTCAGATACATTTACAGAAAACACACAAAGTGAAAACCAGTCATCTGTGATGGAGGAGGAAGAGGACTACGACTACCACCATTCCTTTTTTACCTTCTCGTTAATCCCGGCTCAGAGACACACGTGGCGAACGGCAACTGACTGGCAGCTGGGTCGGGTAGAACCCGGTGTCTGAGGAGATGATGAGCCATGTCTAAAGTTCTAGAACTGGGGTGTTGGAATGTATGGACATTCTGACCGCTAGAACGGAACAATGCTGTGAAACAACGGAGAGCTTCTGCTCCTCAAGCTCCTCCCTCGTCCTCCCGCTCCTGGCTGGTTAGTAGCTCTACAGACACTGAGAGAAGAATGCGCCTCGCCTGTACTACGTTCCCTATAGGAGGAATGTACAACACCTTGGTACAGGTTGACAGAGAGACAACAGGTCAGTTTCACACGCTGCAGCAGCCCACCGCCACAATACCAACCTGTCCAGAGATAAGCAGAACAGAAAGACCATGAAATATCGAAGTATCGAAATACAAAAAAAACAAACAACGCCGTCTCGACAGTTTATCAGCAGACAGTCAACTCCTACGGTTGGCCCGTCTCCGCCTGTCACTTCTTCTCTTGTTCAGTCATGCAAACAAATACTCTAGCATCCTGTACCACGGCTAACATGACAGAAATCCAACTGATTCTATTTCGAAGGCCTGTCCGGAGGCTGTCTGCTGCCTGACACCATCACCACCAATACAAACAACAATACGGAGTAGAACTGTACCAGCAGTGAGTTTATCTACGACTGTTACTGACAAAAAATATAACTAAAAATCTGAAGAAAAAGGCTAGTTATTAAGATTGAAATGTCCAAACATTGATAGATACCAGCTATTTAAAACAAAAACAACAACAACAAAAAAAAACATGCATCTGTAAGCACTATTTTACCCTTCAAACCTTAAACTAAAATCTACCAAACCACAGTGCTTGGGGGAAACAAATCCTAAATAATAATTACAATGCCCATGTTTATGTTTAGAATGTGACGCGGTCTAGTTGTCGGGCACCAACCATATACAGAACTGTCTGAAGAAAGAGATCAAACTATAGGCATCTTCTCCCAAACCCCACCCCCCACACACACCCCCAAGAAAAAAAAAACTACAACATTTCTGACCACATGGAGAGATGCAACATCACCTTTAACTATCACTGTCAGCAGTTTGCCCTCAGAACACAGGAAAGAAGGATTTTCCAACAGAATAGCATGTGTATCCAACAGGAGGTTGGCGTTCAACCTTCAGCCCTCCACAGTAGTGCAAATCAGACGAGGCCTTTCTCTTCAAGTATACACATACATAACAATAGGACAGAGCCGCGCAGAGGGACGACCATGCAGTGTGTGGTTCCAGAGGTTCGAGAGAGGAGGAAGAAGATAAAATGGAGGGGTGAGATGAAAGAATGGCTTTTGTCTTTTTTGAGGGGCGATAGATAAGATTTTTGCATCAGAGGAGTTTTCTTTGGTAACAAAGGCAGGTGGGTCGGGGATGCTGCTTGATAACATCTGGGAAAGAAACTTAGATTCTCGCTTTCTAGCTTTTCTGTCCTTTCAAATGTTTGGGCATCCAGTAACGCAGACACAAAGCAGTATGCAAACCTACTTCGAAAAGAAATACAAAAAAGAAGAAGGAGGAAAAACAGAAAAAAAAAAAGAAAGAAAAAAAACAACAAAATGAAAGAGAGGGAAAACAGCTTCCTTCCTCCATCTTTATGTACATGGCTACAGACTAGCTCTGCTCCTAGCTTGGCTAACTCATGCAGTGTTGTCGAAGGGTACCAGACCTGTCAAACACATCTGACAAATACTCCCAACGTATCTGAGGTGCGCTTGATTCAGCTTTGCGTTCGCACTGTTAGGACTATTCAATTGGTTCCGTAGTACCAGGCAAACTAAATCAAGCGCACCTCAAATATCCAAAAAAGCATTTGTAATATGTAAATGAGCCAGGGCTGGTGTTTGCTGATTGGTTCTCCCTTCAGGACATGACGGAGGGGGAGTGGTTGTGGTTGACCATGTGGTTGGAGGGGGAGGAGTCGGGGCTGGTGGAGGAGGAGCTTCCTCTGTTCTTGATCTGCAGCCATGTCTCCCCCAGGGCCTTGGCGAAGTGGTCGTCCACTGAGCCGGTGATGGACACAGAGTTAGTCACGGGCTCCGGCTCCTTGTAGTTCTTCCCCAGGCTGCGGCGGAAGTGTTCCTCGATCACAGGGTCACACACCGTGTTGGCTGGGGGGGGGGGAGAGGGACCCTGTTAGTTACCTAAATCATCATCATCTTCACCACCACCATCACTATATGTACAGTAAAGCACTATCATCATCATCATCACCACCACATGTACAGTGATGTACTTTTCCCACGTTGCCTTCTAAGAGATAATAATAGCCTCACTGCAGAACTAACGAACATTTGGCTGCGACTCAAACTGTAGAACAACAGATCAACTGCAACATCTGAAGCCACTCCAAATGAATGGGCCTTCAGCAGAATGGTTAATGCTGGTTGATTTAGATGCTGTGTTTCAAGGGGCCAGCTCTACAGAGAGTTGATCTGCACCCATAGGACAGAACGGCTGTAAATCTGCCGCTACATCAGACAGAGGAACGTCAGTTGGACCTCCTATCAAAACTACAGATGACCCATAAATAAACAACACTGTACAACGCTCTGATGGGAAGCAGGGTTTTTTATTTTTTTCTACATTGGTTACATAACCCAATCTGGTACCCGTTACTGTGTGTACCCTGCCCAGAGAGAACCCACCACGGGGAGATGAGAACTCTCGTTTCCTGTGACCCCAGATTGACCTCCGACTAGCCTCAGTGCCGCCAGGGGAGTCCTGGGCCAATCGCAGGCTTCTGGGTCAGAATATACTGTACAGTGGTGTTATTACTGGGTTCTTACCTAAACAACTGCTGCTTCCTGACTGATACAGATTTGCCCTATGGTGGGGTGATCAGGCCTCAGGTTCCTACTGGTGGAGGGTGTCCTGATGTTTGAATGTGTAGGGGTTCCTACTGTTTTAAATGGGGAGGGGCCCCTACTGGTGTGTGTAGAAATACCACATTGATTGACTGATTGATTAATTGGCAAATAAAACCTGGTTTGTTTGGCTGTGTTGGTTTGTACAGAGCAGGGTGTGTGCTGAGGTGGTTTGTACAGAGCAGGGTGTGTGCTGTGTTGGTTTGTACAGAGCAGGGTGTGTGCTGAGGTGGTTTGTATAGAGCAGGGTGTGTGCTGAGTTGGTTTGTACAGAGCAGGGTGTGTCCTGAGGTGGTTTGTACAGAGCAGGGTGTGTGCTGAGGTGGTTTGTACAGAGCAGGGTGTGTGCTGTGTTGGTTTGTATAGAGCAGGGTGTGTGCTGAGGGGGTTTGTACAGAGCAGGGTGTGTGCTGAGTTGGTTTGTACAGAGCAGGGTGTGTGCTGTGTTGGTTTGTATAGAGCAGGGTGCTGAGGTGGTTTGTATAGAGCAGGGTGTGTGCTGAGTTGGTTTGTACAGAGCAGGGTGTGTGCTGAGTTGGTTTGTATAGAGCAGGGTGCTGAGGTGGTTTGTATAGAGCAGGGTGTGTGCTGTGTTGGTTTGTATAGAGCAGGGTGCTGAGGTGGTTTGTATAGAGCAGGGTGCTGAGGTGGTTTGTATAGAGCAGGGTGCTGAGTTGGTTTGTATAGAGCAGGGTGTGTGCTGAGGTGGTTTGTACAGAGCAGGGTGCTGAGGTGGTTTGTATAGAGCAGGGTGGGTGCTGAGGTGGTTTGTATAGAGCAGGGTGCTGAGGTGGACTCACTGTTAGGAGGGGGTCTCCTGTAACTGGCAGGCAGGCTGGAGGGGCAGCCGTTGTGAGACACCTGGCAGTGAGACACCTGGCAGTGAGACACCGGGCAGTGAGACAGGTTACAGTTCCGGTTGTTGGCAGGAGCACACGTGATGACAGAGGGACGATTCTAAAACACAAACAAACAACAACAACAAACAAACAAACAAACAAACAAAAACAACACGGTTTAGCACTTCTGAAGAAAAGAGCCACTTTAAATACTTTAACTATCTTTGTTCGATATCATCGCTGGTTAGCTCAGGGAACAGACCAATCACAGCCTTTAAAACACAGTCTACAACCAGAAGGTCTGCGAGGCTGGTCTCTGTGGTATCCTTCCATACTTGAGGCCAGACCGCTGGACGGGAGTGGAGCGTTACCTGCTGGCGCTCCACGGGGCTGATGCTGGGGGAGATACTGGCAGTGCCGGCGGTCCGTGCGGCGTCCATGTTGTTTTTGGTCAGCGCCAGCGGCTGGTCCATGGCCAGGCTGGGCATGTGGGCGTAGGGGTGGTGGTTGCCGTGGAGACTGATGGCGGGGGCGGCAGCGCGTTCGATGGGGCTGCGGCTGCGGTCCCGGGGGTCTTTACTACCGCGATAGTCCCCGTTGGAGGGCTTGCCTCTGCAACAAGGGGAGGGAGAGAGAAACGCTGGTCAGCTACAGTAAGGGAGGGGTGTGTGTGTGTGTGTGTGTGTGTGTTTCTGTAGAAGGGGAACAAGGGGAGGATTGTTAGTGGGTCCATGTCAAACACAACATCAACAGGCAGAGCTATTAATACAGGCCTCTGTAGACTTGGCATAGTGCGCTCCACAGCCCACAGCCCTCAGGCCCAGTCCACCAGAGGCCTTGATAAGAACATTCTGTACACACACACACCTCTCTTAACCTTATCCATATCCAAGCTAAGCTCATTGTAAATCATCAGATCAACCAGTCACATTATACACTAAACAAAGTTTCACGATTATTGTTTTTTTCCCCCGGCAAGTTTTAAACTGTCAAAAAGAACTTTCTGTTTTCTACGAAACCACAAGGTCATCATAGCCTGTACTGTTCCTGACCTTTGGAACAAGATGACACTCTTGGAGAGATAAGAAAGTTAAGGTTTCACAAGCTGCTTTATTGCATTCTAAAGCTCATTACCGGAGCCTTTCTTTCTAAGATAATTGTGCCACTTTCCTTCAACTCTGAAAGCCACTTTCTTTCAACTTTAAATTCCTTGTCGGAAACCCTCCTAAGTGAACACTGAGAGCTGGCTCTGCATCACCAGTGTTGTTACAAGCATGCGTCTTTCCCATTGTTCTCCCGTTGTGGAAGTGGTGTGCGTAGTGTTCTGCTGTGTATTCCGCCCTTCCTGGACAAGCCGCCCCCACAGTGCTGTCGTCAGGGTTGAGGCCCAGTGAGGGGCTTCCTCTCTGGGCTCCAGGAGAGGAAACCACACTACCTCCCCCTGGAGCAGCACCACTACCTCCCCCTGGAGCAGCACCACTACCTCCCCCAAGCTTGGAGCAGAACTACTACCTCCCCCTGGAGCAGCACCACTACCTCCCCCTGGAGCAGCACCACTACCTCCCCCAAGCTTGGAGCAGAACTACTACCTCCCCCTGGAGCAGCACCACTACCTCCCCCAGCCTTTGGCGCAGCACAGGAAGACAGGAGGGAAAGTCTACAATGAGCCCCGTTTGTGCCTTTGACTGCCAGTCCACAACTACACACAGACAACACACTAGGCAACCACTCTGGTGGGGGAAGCATCTGGGATTCACTGTTACAGCCACCGGAAATGTCTTCTCCACGGTAACAAATGGCAAAAGAGCAAAGGAGAGAGCGAGAAATAAAGAGAGAGAGAGAGAGAGAGCGAGAGAGAGAGAAAGAGTTTCAGTCAATGTATGAGACCCTAAGCTACAAGAGAATGAGGTCGAGTGTTTCCTTCCGTTTCTCCTTCCCTTTTCTTCTTCCCAGAGTTTCCACTGATATATTTCGCTAGTAGCCTTGTCTGACACACACACACACACACACACACACACTTCCTGTGGAGTCTAGGGGAGACTTGGCAAACCACACACACACAGTAACAATACGTCAAAGTAACATGGAATCGGGCCAACATCTCAAAGCTAGATTTGGGAGGAAAAAGACTTCAAGTCGAGATTTTCTCAAACAGAAAACCTTTTAGTTCATTTCCCTCTCCGACATGCTATCGTACTCTTTAAATCCCACGGGGTTAAAGCCTAAACCACAGCCAAACAAATATATCGTGTAGGAGTATGAATCATATCGCACTTGCATTTAGTGCAAGTCAATTGTAAGGCATTTAGTTGCCCTGTGCAGAAGTGTTAAACAAACTTCAGCTGACTCTTAGCAGAAGTTTCCTCGCTTTATCTTCAAACATAAACAGAGTTGTGATAAGCTCCCTCTACTTAGGCAAGCAGGCAGGGAGGGAGGGAGGGAGGCAGGCAGGGAGGGAGGGAGGGAGGCAGGCAGGGAGGGAGGGAGGCAGGCAGGCAGGGAGGGAGGCAGGCAGGCAGGGAGGGAGGCAGGCAGGCAGGCAGGCAGGCAGGCAGGGAGGCAGGGAGGGAGGCAGGACCACAATCCCTCCTTTCTTCTTCAACTCTCATTACCCCGCTCCACAGAGCCCCAGAGAGCAGTCTCAACATGTTGGTGGAAGGACAGTGACATTGTGGTTCTCCCAGGGCTTTAAACAGCTTGGAGTAGAGCAGGAGGAGGGCTGGAGAGGAGAGGGAGAGGGAGAGGAGAGGGAGAGGGAGAGGAGAGGGAGTAACTCACGTTTGTAGAAAAGTAATTGCCCATACCTTTACAGAGTTTTAAGACTTCTATATCAACGTCATATGAGAATATGAGACCTCCATCTGTTTGGATGAAGGGGGCGGAGGGGTGTGGGTTGGAGGTAGGGGGGGGGCTCCAACTTTCTGGCCCAACTTTAATCACTGGCAAAGAGCATGAAGACAAGCCTACGTCCTCCCACAAGAAGGCCTAGCCATGGGCCTAGGGCTGCAGAGGACGGGGCCTCAAACTTGGCAAACTGTCTGAGGGGGGTGGGGAAGGAACACTAAATAAAACTGAAGAAAAGAGTCTGGGCAGGTTGCTTCCATTTCACAATAAATGTTCACTACCTTTTTTTTGCCTTGGGCCATGTCAACCTTCACACTCAGCGAATCAAGATACAGTCAAAGCAGCATTAGCCTAGCAAAGAACATCTAAAAAAAGACCTTCATTTGACTTCAAGAAAGAGTTAGCTAATATATATATACACACACACACACACACACACACACTGCAGTGGTAGCATCAACGGCCACAATACTGCAGCGCATAGTGGATATATATTTTATTCTTTTACAACACATTGGGTTTTGTGTAGTATAGAATTAGTGGTGACACTTGTGGTAGCACTGTTCAGAGTGATCCATTAATTACAGAATCAGAGCGAAGCCACAATACATAAATGATAAAGTAATACTTCTGGTACACTACTAAAACGCTGCTCTTCCTTTAATACCAAGCTTTACAGTCGTTGTTCCCATGTCGCTGTGTCTTAAGGGTCGACCTCAAGTGGAAATCCATATGCGAGTGTTCTGCAAGCAAACACTGTTCCTATATATGTAACCCAGACTAGGGGCGAAAGGGTGATCTGATAAACATTATTGTGGGGAAAACACAGATAAACAAGAGAGTTGGAAACACATTATAAGAAGAGGGCTGTGTCAGTTAGTTAGCTAAGAACAGCTAGCAGAGGGCTGTGTCAGTTAGTTAGCTAAGAACAGCTAGCAGAGGGCTGTGTCAGTTAGTTAGCTACTAACAGCTAGCAGAGGGCTGTGTCAGTTAGTTAGCTAAGAACAGCTAGCAGAGGGCTGTGTCAGTTAGTTAGCTAAGAACAGCTAGCAGAGGGCTGTGTCAGTTAGTTAGCTACTAACAGCTAGCAGAGGGCTGTGTCAGTTAGTTAGCTACTAACAGCTAGCAGAGGGCTGTGTCAGTTAGTTAGCTAAGAACAGCTAGCAGTGCCCGGTTAGCTAGTTAGCTACTAACAGCTAGCTGTGCCCGGTTAGCTAGCGAGACAACTTTATTTAAAGCCCTAGAGCAATAAAACGTGGGGGCATTTTCTCACAAGTGTGTTTCATTGGGAGTTTGAGAGAAACCTCACTATCCCTCAAATCCTGGCTGAGCTGGGACTTTATTACGCCTCGCCCTGAGAGATACAGGAAACATCTGGGAATAATCAGGCGCAGCGGAACGGGGAGGAGGAGGAGGAGGAGGAGGAGGAGGATGAGGAGGAGGAGGAGGAGGAGGAGGAAGCAGAACCACAGGTTGCTAACATGACCCAGTACTGTCCTGTGCTGCTACGGGCCTCCACTAACCACACGCTGACTGGCCTACATGGACCCAAGTCGGTTCTGTCATTAGCAGAAGCTCTTTGCAGTCACAAGTGTGAGAGGGGTGACGTCAAAGACAAAAACAAAACGTTTCAGAGGAGAGGAGTAGAAATGTCGTTTCCTGGCTCTGGGGCACAATGTGTGTCACAGGCCACTCGTCTAGTCATCGAACAACGCAGTAGTTCCCTGTAACGTTACGATTAACTCAACACTCTGCTTCAGAGCATAGCAAAACTACACACACACACATTTGCAAATGTAAATACCTATGAAATATTCTGAACACAAGCTGTAAAACCAACTAATATGGGTCTCTCTTAAACTGGAGCCAAGAAAGAAAGGACATTAAAGACAAACAGAAACAACATGCAAAACACACATCAAAAGTTTTACAGCCTGTACTCACACACACACACCCACCCTCCATAGAAAGCCCTGTGTATAACAAAAGCGTAGTATGATTTCATTAGGCAGCCGCGGCCACATTGGCAGTGCTGTGACTCTGCTGCGTTTGGCTGCATGGGGACAGAGCCATGAGAAAGCGGAGCTTGCAGAGTTCCCAGCTGCAGCAGGGACGAGGCCTGGACTCACGGTTCCCAGCTAGGGGCAGCAAGCCCTGGGCTCACGTCCCAATCTCTGCCCCTTCTTCCTGAAGTGTGCACTCCGTCATTCCACCTCGTAGATTAACAAAACACTGGGTTGGGTTTAAACCCATGCTAGAGGGGGTTTTCCACTACATGTTTTCTACTAGTCCTTGCATAGTAAATCCATGAGGGGGAGTGATTGAGAGGGAGCACACTCCGGGAGGGAGGACGGCAGAGAAGGGGACGCAGGCTTGTACTGCAGCTCAGTGCTGCCTGCTCTCAGTTCAGGGGTCTGACCACAGATTCTAAATGCATTGGTGCCCAGCTCACCCACGGCAGTCCTGGGTCACATGCATGACGTCAAATACTTTCAAATACTTGATCTGCTCTCGATTCAGCGACAGTGAAATCGACGGGATAGCCTGAACCAAATAAATCAAGCACCCCTCAACACACTTGCAAGTAATAATTTAATGGATTTATAAAAGTGTTCTCCCAGATGCTCCAAGCGCAGTGTGTTTGACCCAGTGTATGAGACACAGGACTACAGTTCCCAGGGCCTCTCACTGCAGCACTGAGGCTTGCAGGGACTGGGGACTGGGGGGGGGGGGCTAAACTACAGAAGGATGGCCTCTGGAGAGACAGGCTACAGCAAGCCTTCCCAGCCCACAGCAGCAGCAGAAGAGCAGCCGCCAAGCTGACAGGCTGACAGGATAAGGCCTCTTTGTTTTCAGCTGCAGCAGTCAGAAGGAGAAAATGGCCCCCACATGACTAGAGGTCCACACAACAACACAACACAAGAGAGGGAGACAGGGCCTTCCTGCTACTGCCGTCACCCCAGAGGCAGTGTGTCAGGATCTCTTCTTTTAAAGAGCATTTAATGATGGATTACCTTCATGTGGTTCAATAAACACTGTGTTTGGTTTCAGTGAAGAAGTTTCAAAAGCACCATAGGAATTTCACAAAGAAAACGCTACACTTTCCAACAGTTCCACACGTCTCGATTTCCAATGGACAAAACCGAGAAGTGAAAAGCACACATTTCCACGATACATAAACATATCATCACACAAGAGATTTGTTTGCAAGAGTGGCCTGTTCCCTTGCGGCCCCACCCACAGCCCCCAAATTTAGCCCTCTGATTGGACCAATAATAGTAACCCGAGCCGGCCTAACCCCTGGTGTCAGGTGTCAGCTACCTACGGTTGAAGGAAAACAACCACCACCACCACACAGGGAGCCACTCGACTCTGCTCTCCAGCAGACCATTTCACTTTAAGGCAGACATGTGAACTCAATCAAGCCGGTTCAAGTGTTTGAACGTAAATGTAACTTGACCGAGGCCTGCTCAGTAGGCTACCACCTTTAAAACACTACAGAAGAAGACCTTCCATAACCTTGGTTACTACCATTAAACACTACAGAAGAAGACCTTCCATAGCCTAACACACACACACACACACACAGAAAATGAGGTGGAAAACCCTGGCATTCACTTTGTATACAGGCCATTGCTACCCCCTACGCAGCTAGCTTGGGAGGAAAAGACACAGTTTACCCCATAGACGTTCAAATCAAATGACTCCATTTTCAAAAGGGGGGCAAATAACAATGTAACTTGTGTGGGTTTTGAGTTTCACAACTAAGCCATATTTTAGACCCACATGGTGTACATTTGCGGGTGTATATTTACATATGAATCAATGTAAAATGTAGCCACAGGGCATATAACAAATATCTCACTGAGATTGATCGACCACACAGACTGAAGATTGCATTGTTGTTTCAGGAGAAGGGGGGGGGGGGGGGGGGTTGGGGAGGGGGGGGGGGGGGGGCAGGAGAGAACAACCATAAACAATGATAGTGTTCACGGGCCTCTGACTGGAAACCATGCATTTGCACAAATGCTGAGCTGGTTAGATAAGATCACTTATGATCCTTTGTTATGAGCCAAACTGCTCACATGGTGGAAACGGCAGCTCACTGCACGTGCTGAGGAATGTGTCGTAGGGCAGAGAAGAGGAGGACTTTACGACGGCCCTGTTCTTATAGCCAGCAGCCACACAAACCTGCGGTGACACACAACAGCTACACTTATTGGCAAAACAAGTTTTACATAAGACCATAAAAATACATAACAGGATCAATAAAATACTGGGAACCCGAATACCCTCCGTTTAAAAGTGAAACTGTGCTGTCATTGTTCCTCCCCCTCTCCCTCTCCCTCTCTCCCTGACACTTGGGTCCTAATTGGTTCCCAGCATTCCCGGGGTGTGAGCGAGTCTGGGCCGCTCTGCCTGACACTGTGGTGCGTTATTCAACAATAAATAGCCATGTCTAAGGTCCCATGACCCAACACTAGTCCAACACGGCTTCAGCGCTGTTCCAACACGGCGCTCCAACCCTCGCCGGCAGGCCGGGCCTGGGCTGGAATGTCAGGAATCTCTGGGCCTCCGGACCGGCTGCAACCAGGGCATTGGCCGGGCTCCACAGGCCGGCCAATCATAACCATGGAATGGCAACAGAGGGGCCAAGCATGTGCTCCAATCACAGGCCTGGAATCTGTGGAATTCTCGGGACTCAGAGCTCGGCCATGCCGGGCTTCAGAGCGTTCGGAGGGTTCACCGCATTCCCAGGCGTGAGAGTTCACCTGCATACCCCAGGCCTACCCTACCCCAGGCCTACCTTAGCCAAGGCCTACCCCAGGCCTACCCTAGCCAAGGCCTACCTCAGGCCTACCCCAGGCCTACCCTACCCCAGGCCTACCTTAGCCAAGGCCTACCTCAGGCCTACCCTACCTCAGGCCTACCCTACCCCAGGCCTACCTCAGGCCTACCCTACCCCAGGCCTACCTCAGCCAAGCATCTACCTACCTATCTATCTTATCTCTCTCTCTCTATCCCTTGCAGTGGTTGTCTACGTACAGCTGTGTGGCGAAGAGCCGGCTCATCTTGGCCACGTGTTCGTTGTCACAGTCGATGTCATCGTCTGGTTGGTCCCCGCTGTGTTTCCTCTTGCTGGGGCTGATGGGAGGAGGGCCTGTCCTGTGGTTGTGGTGGGAGGACAGGGACAGGGACTGGAGCCTGGGGTCCCCTCTCAACGCAGCCTCGCCTTAACCACACACACACACACACACACAAACAAATAACAAGTTAATATTCAACAGGTCTGCATGAGCTTAACTCCTAAATGCCCAAACGGTCAACTTTCTAGAGTGCCAAGGGTGACTTTATTCACCAAAAATGCATAAATGATGATGCTTCATTTTATAGCCAATCAAAGTGTTGTTGCGAGGTAAACACCACATAGAACTCTTGGCACTCTAGGTGGTGAGTGTTCCGGAATCCTTTGGCAGTTGGTGAGATAAATAGAAGCAAAAAAAGGTGATTCTGGACGCATGCGACGGATTGGGGCCGTCATGACAACATGCATGCATTTTAAAAGGTCTCCAGGACCATCCAGGAGAATGTGACTGAAATGGACCTCAGCGGCAACACTGCCTCATGCTTGGCACTCCGGTATCGCTGAGAAAACAAACCCACTGGCTCCAAAGGTCTCACTAGAACACATGAAAGAACTACGCCAAGTTCATTTCACCACGTTCTGTTTGTTTTTTAATGTGGAGTAGTGTGTGTGTGTGTGTGTGTGTGTGTTATTTTTATGAACCGACCGACCGACGTAGACATAACTGTTCTCCTCCACAGTCACAGTGTGTCTGCGTGCAGCGCAGCCGTAGACGTGACAGGAGAACAGTTAGATTGGATTACGCTACATCTGAGCAGCCGCTCGCAATCTTTTACTGCCACGTTAAAACACTCAACCACAAGCTTCTTTTTAAATGTGTTATTTACTACCAAACGTCCTGTGCAGGCAGTAAAAGGCTACGGTTCTCCTTTGTGGAGGAGCTGGCGTATGTCGAAGGACTGACTGGTTGTAATCTTGGAAGAGAAGAGCTGAAATAAATGGATGGGATTCATTTCTGTGGAGCGGCTCACCGGGCACACAGAGAGAGGGAGGGAGGCAGGAAAACTACTCCTGGCGTTCAGGCGGGACGGGGACTTTCCACTAGAGATGGCTTCAGCCCAACCCAAGCAACTCTACAGGGGTATTTACTGAGACAAAAAAACCTTAATGCAACACTTCCATTTGAAACGTTCAACAAGAATATCAAAAGTCAGGTTTTAAATCAAAGCTTATCTACAATCAAAACATAGGCCCTGCTGCTGATTCATCTGCACCGCAAAGCGGTCACAGGGCAAGATAGTACTAGTCTAACTAAGGTAATTCTGTATTAGTCTGGACTTGAGGCAAAGCAACAAAACAAAAACACGGTGAAAAATAACTCAGATCATTCTCATTTGGAACAATAAAAAAAAAAAAAAAAGGCGTTCAAATGCAGTGAAACAAGACCTCTCTCCTTCCCTTGGCAGAACCCTAACCCTAACCCCTGGCAGGGGGAATGTGAGGAGCCTCCTAAACAAGCAGCCTATGTTCCTGATCGGCGTGTTTCAGCTCGTCTGAGGAGCACTCCATGGCAACCAGGGATGACATCATTGTTTTTGGCAGGAGCGAGAGTGAGAGAGAGAGGGAGTGAGAGAGAGAGGGAGAGAGGGGCTGGTTATAAAGAGAAGTCTGTCGGCTGGACTACGGTGGAGGACAGAACGGCCTACGTTCAGCACAGCCACTCAGAACACACGACACATAATAGGTCTGGCTTATCTTAGGCTCAGCAGGGAAGGGCCCTGAAAGGGGGAGGGGGCAGACAGCAGGGGGAGAGGGGCAGACAGCAGGGGGAGAGGGCAGACAGCAGGGG
The DNA here is from genome assembly GCF_951799395.1 of Argentina silus. NCBI lineage: Eukaryota > Metazoa > Chordata > Actinopteri > Argentiniformes > Argentinidae > Argentina > Argentina silus. The sequence continues at coordinate 16,473 of NW_028153000.1, read as the reverse complement.
GAGAGGGGTGCTACTGACAAACGATCCATCCACTAAAACCCACCGAGGCTCGCCCTCTGTAAACCTAGCCACACTGACAACAGCAAGGCGGTTGAAAAGAAGACTTGTTGGGTCTATTTACCCGTGCACAAAATACACAATGTTACCATCTGCCAAAGGAGAAAGCCTTTCATGCAAGTTCTGTTGAATGTGCAGTGGACGGGTCGCACTGTAGACCTCTCAGCCAGGATTTATAATACACCCTCACTGTACCCTGCAGGGCCCAAAATAATCAGAACCAAAACAGCACAATGAACCCACAAGGGCACAGAACAGGGTCTCTAACAGCTCGACTGGAGACACGTCATTTCTTAGTTAGGAGGCATCACAGAACGGACACCGGGACCTCCCACGTCTAGGCTCCCAACCAGGGGAGGCCTGCGGGAGGCAGAAATCGGAGGACGGGCTCATTGTAATGCATGGAATGGAATGAGGAACGTGCGTTCGATACCATTCCTCATACCATTCCATGCATTACAATGAGGCTGTCCTCCGATTTCTACCTCCTCCAGCCTCCAGCCCCCCGATACAGTTCCAGAGTGAGGACGAACTGGCAATGCATTTCATTATCCACATCCATCACACTGAAGACTTCTCTATAGGAGTGTAGCATTTCACACAGACAGTGTTGGTAGATGGGAGCGGAGGAGGGGAAGACAGATAGGTGGAACCGTGCCAAACAAGACGAGTCTTATCTGCCCCATCCAGCCCAGTCGTCTGGTACGGCAACCTTTGCTAGGAACAGCCTCAGAGAGACATAAAGATCTCTATCTGCCTGTGTGTCAGGAGAGACACTCTCCATGTTTGATCTCATGAAAGGCAGCCATTAAAGGGTGGATGATCATAGGAGATCAAGCCGCTCACAAGACTTCAAACATCCAAGTCAGAATCAGATCATATTACAGAGGTGAAAATCTCTCTCTCTCTCTCTCTCTCTCTCTCCTTTAAAAAGCAAAAACTAAGCATAGCTCCCTTCCCTCTCTCTGCAAATTATATTTTTGGCCAAGATTCTCTGTAACCTGACCTGAGCCCTAAGGATACCTTTTATTTTTAAAAGGTCTGAATCTTTTATTTTTAAAAACGCGTGAATGACATGACACGACACGACCATAAAACAGAATCAAACGAGTGGCCTTGTTCTAGAGACATCCAAGTGGATGTCTGATCGCCACGATCTCTGTTCCATTTGATCCCCTGAATGCAGCAGCACACTGAAAGCTAGCGTGAAAGACCTTGACTGTCGCCTGGGGCTGACAGGAGAGACAGGGGAGACAGGAGAGACAGGAGAGACAGGGGAGACAGGAGAGACAGGGTTAGAGACAGGGTTAGAGACAGGGTTAGAGACAGGGTTAGAGACAGGGTTAGAGACAGGGTTAGAGACAGGGGAGACAGGGGAGACAGGAGAGACAGGGGAGACAGGGGAGACAGGGTTAGAGACAGGGGAGACAGGAGAGACAGGGCTGACAGGAGAGACAGGGGAGACAGGGCTGACAGGAGAGACAGGGGAGACAGGGCTGACAGGAGAGACAGGGGAGACAGGGGAGACAGGGGAGACAGGGGAGACAGGGACTCATGAAGGCGGAGGGGTGACAAAGGCCTAGAGCTCCGGGGTTTCACCTTCCCACAGCACACTGCTTTTTTCTCCTGCGTTCAGCAGGAAAACTGACAGTCAGCATTCCCCCCTCCCACACACACACACACACACACAGACTCACACAGGCATGCGCACGCACACACACACACAGACTCACAGGCACACACACACACACACAGACTCACACAGGCACACACAGGCATGCGCACGCACACACACACACACACAGCTGGCTCGGTCCGATAGAATTTAAACTCAGCTTTTTGGGGACGCAGTCACAGTGGAGCCACAGCATAGGCCTGGGTCAAAATAGCATTTGAACTTCAACAAACCGGAGTTCCTCTATATTGAGCTTGCACACTCGAACAGAACCAACAAAATAGTCCCAACTTGTGCAACAATAACGCCATTGTTATCAACCAATAGGAAGGAGCCCATCAAAACACTTCACTTCAACCAATGCCGTGACCTGCAGCATTGACGAAGGGTAGACCTACACTTGGGGAACCAAATTCCAGCAGCCATGCAGTGACCATTTGGTTGGTGTGCACATCTATGGACCTGAGCACAGGGGAGGCTGGTGGAGGTAGACATCGGAGGACAGGCCGTCCTCCGATGTCTACCTCCGCCAGCCTCCCCTGTAGTAGCAGCATGTTCATTGGGGATCTCTCTCTCTCTATCTAGAGCCCTGTTAGCTAATCATCTATCTTTACAGGCTGGCGGTGGCCTAGTCTTAGTCTCCTCAGGCTGTTATAGACCAGACATGTGGTCTCTGTGATTCTGCACAACCCAGTATAAATAGCTGACAGGCCTGCCACAGTGTTCTACCGACAGCAGCTATGGCTGCTTCTGCTGCTGCTGCTGCTGCTGATTGTGTATTTCCATCCCCTGTCACCGAGTCACGTGACCGAGCTAAGGGAGGGAGAGACACACAAAGACAGAGAGACTTTCTAGCGGACCCAGTAGCTCTGACCAACGCAGGCTGCATCCCAATCCTCTACAGTCGTCTCCTCTCCTCATCTCCTCAGTAGTGTGGAGGGCTGCCTCTCCGGACCTGACCTGAGCCTTACTGCCTGTTGGGTTAGGGTTGGGTTAGGGTTGCTCGTTTCAAGCATTTCAGTGTACCATTTACATCTGTATCCTGTGCATATGATGGGTCCAGTTCACCTGTTGATTCAGATGTAGGAGAGCAGCATTGGCCAGGGCTGAGGTCTTCACTAGGGAAGCCCAATAACAAGGTCTGATGAGGAGCAGGGGAGGCTGGTGGAGGTAGAAATCGGAGGACGGGGTCATTGTAATGCATTTAATTTGGAATCTTATCAAATGCCCTAATAGACCTTCCGAACAGAACCTACTGTTCAGCAAGGCACAACCTAGAAGAACATTTCACAAGAGACAATCTAAACCTGTGTTCCTCCTTGACAAATACAGACAGCACATTTCACCGTTTCGTAGCATTACCTCTGGTTCTGCCTCATGAATAGGATGCTGAGCAATTACAGGACATGGAGTGAAGGGCCCCAGAGGCCCTAGCATGATGTCTATCAATCAGCCAGAGATGGACCTGTCTGACCCTGAAGGAGCCCCTCAAAAGACTGGCTCTTTTATCTAATCCTGAAGAGGCCGAGTGAGTCTGTTTCAGTCAGCTGAAAAAGGTCAAAAACAAATTGGTACTGCAATCTATGAGATACTGGAAAGGCCTACTTAAAAACCTTCCACTGATTGGTAAAAAAGAAAAAGAAAATGTGGAAAAAAATACAATTGATGACAAACGTGCAGATCAGAAGAGATATGTTCATTACATGCCCTCCATGGGGAGTGTGGGCAGAGAACCCCATTTCTAAGAAACCTCTATATGGAGAACAAACCCAATTTATTTTCACCAGCAGTTGGTTATGTACAAGTCTTTCTCCCTCCAGAATCACATGATTGCCTGAAACAACAAGTAATCCCACTAAATGGGCTTAATTTGAAGAGAACATTCGACCTATCCCAACCACAACCTGAACCTAGACCAGACTATGAGAGCAGGGACCTTGCTTACAGGGTCCTGCTGCTGCTGCTGCTGCTGGTGGGGTCACAGTCAGCCCAGAGTAACACACTATCTCCCATTGCAGAGTATTGCTTACTAAGGGGTTTTTCAACAGTGGAGAGCCACAGGACAAGGCTTTGACCCACCAGGATCCACATTGTGTTTGGTTAGTGTGGTCTCATATCAAAGTGTGACAAGCTCCTTTAATTATCATCATCTCCTGAAAATAGAATAGTTGTTCTACTATCCTCCTCCTCCATGTTCTAACTCTCCTATTCCATGTTCTATCTATGCTCCTCCTCCATGTTCTAACTCTCCTATTCCATGTTCTATCTATGCTCCTCCTCCATGTTCTAACTGTCCTCCTCCTCCATGTTCTACTGTTCTCCTCCTCCATGTTCTAACTGTTCTCCTCCTCCATGTTCTAACTGTTCTCCTCCTCCATGTTCTAACTGTTCTCCTCCTCCATGTTCTAACTGTTCTCCTCCTCCATGTTCTACTGTTCTCCTCCTCCATGTTCTAACTGTCCTCCTCCTCCATGTTCTAACTGTTCTCCTCCTCCATGTTCTACTGTTCTCCTCCTCCATGTTCTACTGTTCTCCTCCTCCATGTTCTACTGTTCTCCTCCTCCATGTTCTAACTGTTCTCCTCCTCCATGTTCTACTGTTCTCCTCCTCCATGTTCTAACTGTTCTCCTCCTCCATGCTCTACTGTTCTCCTCCTCCATGTTCTACGGTTCTCCTCCTCCATGTTCTAACTGTTCTCCTCCTCCATGTTCTAACTGTTCTCCTCCTCCATGTTCTACTGTTCTCCTCCTCCATGCTCTACTGTTCTCCTCCTCCATGTTCTACTGTTCTCCTCCTCCATGTTCTAACTGTTCTCCTCCTCCATGCTCTACTGTTCTCCTCCTCCATGTTCTACTGTTCTCCTCCTCCATGCTCTAACTATTCTCCTCCTCCATGTTCTCACACATCCCGGTCCCCCCTGCTTCCCATTTGCCACGCTACGGTGTGGAACATGCATTTAGGGCCCATGCAGGACACGGCCTGGATCACATTTCTGCCCCTGACAAGTGATAGCTGACAACAGGAGGTAGGAGGCTGGTACTGCCTGGACAAGACCCCCCCTCCGCCCCCCACCACCACCCCTCATATATCACCCCCTTCAGTCAAGACCTTCAGCCCCTGGCCTGACATACTTCCACATATGACATGGTTCATGTTCCTTCACATGGGTGCATTGATAAAATGACCGCTATTCTCACCAGCAACCTGCTGAGCACTGGAGGACAGGCAATGATTCCTGATGTACACTAAAACACTAATGAAACTCTGGAGTCAAATAAACACTGTACTCCGGCCTAGTCTGTGTGTAAAAGTAATAACAATGTCACAAACAATGTTATAACAGTGTTATAGTGGTTAAATTATGCCACCACAGATGTTGCAAAGAGAGGTCCAATATCAGGGAGAGAGACTCAGTGTAGCCTAATTATGTAACTCATAATTCCTGCAAATGAGCCAGGATGAACTAGAGGATATACAATATCAGCCTGGGCAATTACAGAGGCTTTGATGTACAATTACAGCCAAGACTATTCATCTGCCAATGATACAGAGAGCAAAAACCTTGTGTCAAAACCGTTAACACAATTCTCTACTTTCATATGGCACCACACACAGCATACAGAAGATATGAGAACTACTGAATGAATTCTAAGTAATTTCCAAGTAAATTATAGAAAATATGAGAACTTTGAGAGGGAAATATGGAAGCCATGTTGCTCTCACTTTAAGAATGGAAGTGGTGTCACGTCTCCAAACTATTTCCAAACTTCAAGAGAAAATAAACCACCTCGCCTGAAACCTTATAATACAGAACTAAACTACAGTCAGTGAGGCTTCACACTTTCATTACTGACAAGACAATATCTACATTATTTATAAAAAAAAAATTAAAAAGTGTTCAGCAAATACTGTTGGTTTAAGCACAAATATAAATATGTCAGTCTATTTTCCAACTGCCCACTTATGTACTTAGTGTGGCATTGTAGCGTTCATGAACGAATAGAATTTAATTTCTTCCCAGAAAATGAAGTGTCAAGTAGCTGCATAAAGTTATCAGCTGTTTCCACAACTTCAACTGTTAGTTCAACAGCACTGCACCAAGGCAGCGCTCAAACTTCCCCAAACCAGTCAAGAACACTCACAGAGTAACAGAAGAGACCAAAGACGCGTGTTTACCTTCGTAACAAAGTATGCCAATGTTGTTGTTCATTTTGTCCAAGTACTGGTAATTCAAAAGGTCCATTTTCGTAAGAAGCATTTATTGGGTTAGCAAAAAGACCAGCTATTTTGCTTCCAACCGAGGCGAGAGCAGAAATGATGCGACCGGTCGGAACTCGACAACAAGCTAAAAGGCCCAGCCTTTTAACTCTTCTAAGCGCAAAGATAAACTCCTCGAAAAAACAAAAACAAAAGAGAGACCGAATAGTAAATAGTTCCCGAAAACTCAAAGGCGAGTTAAGGTACTTTTAATATGTTTTGAATAAGTATTTGTTAGGACAAAAGGGTCGCGTCAGTTTCCTCACAGCCCGCTGTAAGTCGACTGCACTGACACGCAGGCTATGCTAGGTATGACTCGTATGTACACCCGCTTCCTCTATGTAGGCTCCAAATCCCTAGAGCGCCTCAAATGTCAGGGATTTTTTGTGCACAACATCAGCCTCCAAAATGCATACAGAGCCGGAGAGAGAGAGGGGGAGGGAGGGAGAGAGGGAGGGAGAGAGGGAGAGAGAGAGGGAGGGAGGGGGGGAGAGAGAGAGGGAGGGAGGGGGGGAGGGAGAGAGAGAGGGAGGGAGAGAGGGGGGAGGGAGAGAGGGGGGAGGGAGAGAGAGGGAGGGAGAGAGAAGAGAAGGAGGGGCTATATCAAAATTCGGAGACAGGAAACAGGGCTGCCTTGGAGAAAATAACATACAAAGACCTCTATTCAGAGTCCACAAAGCTCTGCTTATAAACATGCTCCTGACAGTCATATCACATCATATTCACTTTAACATAAATATTAATCAACCTTCAGAAAAATGACAAAAAACCTTTGTGGGTAACAATAATACTCAGACCTGAATGAATACATGAAAATATGGACAGTGGTACGTTCTGAATAACAACACACACAAAGTGTATGTATGTATGTAGGGAGGCTGGTGGAGGTAGAAATCGGAGGACAGGCCTTTCCTCATTCCGTTCCATGCATTACAATGAGCCTCCGATTTCTGCCTCCACAAGCCTCCCCTGGTGTGTATGTGGGACAAAGCTGAAGACAGTATTCGGTTTTGTGGCATTTAAATGCTAAAAACTTTGGATTCCCCTATAAAAACACTGACCAAATATCATCTCCTTCATTACAATGTCTAGCTATCGATGACCAAATCAGTTCTAGAAGTTAAAGTGAAAACATGTCTAAACCGTATTATAGTGATACTCTACTGCACTCTAGTGGTAGATTGTGTCAATGCGTGGTAGATTGTGTCAGTATTTTATGATGAAGCTCCTAATTGCTGTGCAAAATATATACAAAACAGATGAGCTCTCCCATCTTCACACACACAGACACCGTTTCAACCCACTGGCCTGGCAAATAAACACACACACGCTCACATGTATGCGTACACGTGTACTCTCGCTCACACACACTTTGTACACTTAACATACACACTTAAAATAAAAATAACATTGAACTGAAGTCCCTATACAACAAATAGGGCTCTTAACACTTGCATGGTCAGAGTCTGACGCACGTCGATGAACACTCCCATCACCCAGGGGGAGAGATCGCCTTACCCAGCTGACAATGTCAGGTTTCACTACAGTACATGTCAAAATAAATATCAGATTATAGGGTCGGCATACCGGACAGACCGGTAGAACAACTCTGAATGTTGTAAATCGATGGTTATCATGGGCAGGGTGTGACTAAGACAATGCATCAGCGTGATGGTGTTAGAAAAGCCGACTCATGTTCCAGGGGTTGGCTCCAAACTGCTTCCAACCATACTTGACCCACATTCGCTTCCATCGTGTGTATTAGCAATAGCATGGCTTCTTTAATGTCCATATAAAACAGGGTAGGTGCGACTACTGTGTCAGGTCTGTCTGCAGAATACAAGTAGGTCTTAGCATGGTGCAATCTCTCTCACACACACACACACACACACACACACACACACACACGAAACACACACCCAGGCAGCGAGCCAAAGTAATCTGTGTGCCCCTCCGTTACTACGTTGCCATGGCAGCCAAGCCCCAATCAGAGCCTTTCCCTGCCGTGGCCCGCGGTGCCCTCTCATTGGCTGGTGGACACGCAGAGAGTTGTCCCAGTCTGGTTCCAGTGAGATTACATTCAGGAGGTGAAGTAGTCGCTTTTACGTGTAAAACACACCAGAAAACATTGTCAGTGTAAAGTTGATTCATCTCATATGTGCACGTTAAAAATGTGCGCCGTCGGCATTTTTAGACGTCGATCGCGGTGACTGATTTACAGGACGACCGCTGTTTACTATCAAACAGTCCTCTGGCGTCGCGTTGAAAAACATGATTTTGGCAAACCGACCAAAAGCACCAACCGACCTCGAAGAGGAGTCGTCGCTAAGGTACAGCGCCAAACTCAGACACTTTATACCCTGTTAACCTTTAACAGGCCAAAGCGTTCTCCAAAACCCCCCAAAGCAGCCCTCTACATGAAACCAAATAGTGCAGCGCCAAAAAGGATCATTCAGACCCGATGGCACGGTTCTCAACTGACCTCTCTCACCACCCAGACTACAGAGCAGTCTCCTAACTTCTCCCTCAATAGCACAGGGGATTAGAGGGCTCTATTCACACTCTCAAGACTTTACCCCCACTCATGCACACACACACAGGCACACACACACACCCCTTACTCCCCCTCTGTATCTTTCCCTAACCCCCTCCCCACCCCCAACTTTCCCTCTCTCCCCCCCAGCTCTCCCTCCCACCACCTCCCCCTCCCACCCCAGCTCTCCCTCCCCCCCACCCTCAGCTCTCCCTCCCACCACCCCTGCTCTCCACCTCCCCCCCCACCCCAGCTCTCCCCCCCACCCCCGCTCCAAACTAAAGAACATGGTTCTCGTCGGTTTTTTGAAGAGCCATTGTCTCATGTTTCACACACTGTGCAGAATCTCTGGGCCAAGTTAGAACAGTGGGCCCATTCAGAGCCCTGCTTCATCTATTGTCTTCTCCAGTGGGTAGTTCTAGGAGACAACGGCGACCCACAAACACTGTATAATTGGACTGGCACTAGGCTGGCTGACAACACAATGTGACCAGGACCACTCTCCTTCCACTCAATAGAGAAAGTTTTGTCAATGTGCAAAAAAAAAAAAAAAAAGACATGCCTGTTTAATTGAAGTGTAGGCTATGGATCAGGCAGTCAATATTAAAAAGGGGCAATCTGTGATTAATACATTAATTTGTGGACTTTCAAATGAATGAGGTGCTGTTTACCCGTTGACTCTTGAAGAATATAACTTAGAAATGCCGCATGAGTTTAGTTCAACTGTCTTACCCCGCATCAGAACCCAGGATACATCTACAAGCTTGGTTTTACTCCTTTGTTTGTAAACACTGGAATTGTAAACAAACACTGTAGTTTTAGCCATGTTTTGAAGCAGCTCCATCTAGGAATTTGAGAGGGGTTACATTTCTCCAGACGCATCCCTCAACTGTTCACCCCAAAAAGTGCAGAGTGACCGCTTTGTTGTCCTTGCTTGAATCCCAGATTGTCTTTATGCTTTAAAAGGGACAAACAAAATGGATGATCTGACTGTTCGCCCTGCTTGGGGCAGCTCAGGAAGGACCCCATGCAACTACAGTGATTAATCAATATCAATGCCATTTAGCTGACGCTTTTATCCAAAGAGACTTACATTGCAGTGAGTGCATACATTTCAGTATATATGGTCCCAGTGGGAATCAAAACCACAAACTAAGCGTTGTTAGCGCCTTGCTCTACCAACTGAGCCACAGAGGACCAACCACTGTGGTTCAGTAGAGTTAGTTCTGATCATAAACCACCAGAAGGGAAAGAGAGAGTGTGTTTCTGAAACAGTCACTTTGTTCTGGGAAAGCCTTCTCTAAGTTGTGTAATAACACTAAAGTGATTAATGATTACACAACCAAGTCTGTCAAATCTGCATTGCTACCAGAGAAATAGGGTTTCACAAAGCCTAACACCCAGGAAATGAAGGCCCCTACAACAAGAACTTGAAAAGGACTTGGAAATGAACCACAGACAAGTAGGCCTACTGTAGAGGAGCAACTAAAGGAGGCCGAGGCCTCAGCGGAGAGTACTGCCTATGGTAACGCTTTCTTTTACAACCCTGTTTTACTCGGTACTTACATGATAACAAGGAACCCTCCGGTTCTCACGCGCAGGCGCACAACGCTGCCTGTGTCACTACATCTGACAGACCACAAATGAGGAGCCTAATCAACGTGTTACATCAGGTAATTGTCATTTTACATTTTACTTTTTTTCTAAGTAAGCCCCAGGTGCATGGAGGAGTATAAAACAAAGCTTCAGCTGTGGAGAGTTCAGTGGGACAGGCAGCTTGGTTTGGAGCAGGTCAGAACACCTTCCAGGACAAGGTGTGTCTGATGAACAAGGACACAAGGTTCTTTCTTTTACCTGCTTTTACAATCAAACAACAGTGCAGTGATACGAAAAAACAGGGCGATACTCTTTATAGTCATTTAACAGACAGTTTTATCCAAAGCGACTTACAGTCCGTCCAAAGTAAGTTAATCAACTATACATATACACCTCACCGGCCACTTCATTAAGTACACCTGTTCAACTGCTCGGTAACACAAATATCTAATCAGCCAATCACATGACTGCCTATGGCCCCTGGTCTACGTGACTGCCTATGGCCCCTGGTCTACGTGACAGCCTATGGCCCCTGGTCTACGTGACTGCCTATGGCCCCTGGTCTACGTGACTGCCTATGGCCCCTGGTCTACGTGACTGCCTATGGCCCCTGGTCTACGTGACTGCCTATGGCCCCTGGTCTACGTGACTGCCTATGGCCCCTGGTCTACGTGATTGCCTATGGCCCCTGGTCTACGTGACTGCCTATGGCCCCTGGTCTACGTGACTGCCTATGGCCCCTGGTCTACGTGACTGCCTATGGCCCCTGGTCTACAGTCATGAGAAAAAGTTAGGACACCCCCCAAAATATTAAGTTATTCTCTTAAAAATATGGACATATCAATATGTTATCTTCTTTCTAACAATGTCTATAGATAAAGGGGATGTAATTGAACAAAAAACTATGAAAATGTAACTTTGTAATCATTTATTTAACGAAAAATTAACAATAATGCCAATTCCTACTGAGGAAAAAGTTAGGACACCCTATGCCCTAATAGCTAGTATTGCCCCCCTTGGCTGAAATAACCTCAATTAGACGTTTCTTATAACTGTCTACAGGTCTCTGACATCAATTGGGAGAAAGTTTTTCCCACTCCTCCTTGCAGAATTCTTTCAGCTGTGTGATGTTCGAGGGGTGTCTTGCATGCACAGCCAGTTTCAAATCAATCCACAGCATCTCAATAAGATTAAGATCCGGGCTTTGACTTGACCATTCCAGAACTCTCAATTTATTTTTCTTGAGCCATTCCTTGGTAGATTTACTGAAATGTTTTGGGTCATTGTCATGTTGCATGGTCCACATCTGCTTCAGCTTCAACTTTCGAACAGATGGTCTCACATTTTCCTCAAGCACCCTCTGATACAATACAAAATTCATAGTGGATTCTATGATGGTGAGCTGACCAGGCCCTGCTGCAGAAAAGCAGCCCCAAACCATGACATTTCCACCCCCATGCTTCACAGTTGGTATGAGGTTCTTGTTCTCAAATGCTGTCTTGGTTTTGCGCCAAACATGTCTACTCTTACTGTGCCCAAATAGTTCAACTTTGGATTCATCTGTCCAAAGCACATTGTTCCAGAAGTTCTGGTCTTTCTCTAGGTGTTCTCTGGCAAACTTTAGTCTTGCCCTGATGTTTTTTTTTGACAGCAGGGGTTTCCTCCTTGCACACCTCCCATGTAATGCAAACTTGTTCAGTCTCTTTCTTATGGTGGATGCATGTACTTTGACATCAATTGTGGCAAGAGATACCTGTAGGTCTCGTGATGACATTCTGGGATTGTTGGAGACTTCTTTAAGCATCTTTCGGTCAGCTCTTATGCTGAACTTGCTTGGGCGGCCTGACCTGGCCATGTTGGTGGTGGTTTTAAATGTTCTCCACTTGTAAATTATTTTCCGGACAGTGGAATGGCCAATTTCGAATAGTTTGGAGATCTTTTTATATCCCTTCCCAGACTCATATGCATCTACAATTTTTCTTCTGAAGGCCTCAGAGAGCTCTTTTGATCTCGCCATGGTGATGCAACTCACTTCAACAATCAAGAGCAAACCAAACTAAATATCTGAGGCTTAAATAGGACAGGCTCCTCCAAAATCCTCTGTAACGATGTTCTAATCATTTGCACCTGATGTGGTGCTCTTTATTATAATTTTAGGCATTTTAAGTGGAACTAAATGTGGGGGTGTCCTAACTTTTTCCTCACAAGAAGATTGCATTTCTATTAATTACATTTTACCAATCATTTTTTAAATAATTTGTTTCAGTTGTATTTGTTTAGTTATATTACCTCAATTTTTCAATATTGTTCAAATGAATATCAAATGCCCATATGTTTGAATATGTTGAAGAAGACAAAGGTTTTCATAGGGTGTCCTAATTTTTTCTCATGACTGTACGTGACTGCCTATGGCCCCTGGTCTACGTGACTGCCTATGGCCCCTGGTCTGAGCATTGATTACTGTATCTTACGATGACTGATGGATGGACTTTCAAATGAATGACATGCTGTATACCCGTTGACTCTTGAAGAATATAACTTACTTAAACAAATGTATTTGTTGTAAGTCGCTTTGGATAAAGGTGTCTGCTAAATGCCATCAATGTAAATGTACATCATAAAGCTATTCAGCTGCTGGCTAGTATTCTGTTTAACCGTTAAACAACTGCAATGAGACACAGGCAAGCAGGAGGTGTGTGCATGTGAGCATTGGGTATCAAAAGACACCACCTCACAAAGGGGGGGAAACCAGGAAGCAAAACACAGCTTTGCTTCCATGAGATCAACCTGCTGTTGCTATTGTGGTGTAGAAGTAACCAGATACTTCCTTCTTGGGGTGGGGAGGGGAGGGGGGGGGGGGGGGGGGGGGGGAGGGGCAGGAACGCATCAGAGCAGAACAAGATGATGAAGAAAGAAACCCTGGGTGTTAGTTAATCAGTTGTTGTTTTCAGCACACATTAAGAACTCTCTTGACTTATGTTTTGTATGCTCTTACTGACACATGTTTGTGTTGCTCAGCCTCACTCATTCCGCTAAACCAGACCCTACACCAGGGAGTCATACCCCTAAACCAGACCCTACACCAGAGTCATACCCCTAAACCAGACCCTACACCAGAGTCATACCCCTAAACCAGACCCTACACCAGAGAGTCATACCCCTAAACCAGACCCTACACCAGAGAGTCATGCCCCTAAACCAGACCCTACACCAGAGAGTCATGCCCCTAAACCAGACCCTACACCAGGGAGTCATACCCCTAAACCAGACCCTACACCAGGGAGTCATATCCCTACACCAGAGAGTCATACCCCTAAACCAGACCCTACACCAGAGTCATACTCCTAAACCAGACCCCTACACCAGAGTTATACCCCTAAACTAGACCCCAATAGAGAGAGTCATATCCCTAAACTAGACCCTACACCAGAGAGTCTTACCCCTACACCAGACCTTACACCAGAGAGTCTTACCCCTACAATGCTGTGAGTCCTGCATTCCTGTAGAGCTCACGATGTGAGAGAGTGAACCAGCTGCACTCGATCCTCCCTGGCCTCGCCTCCCAGAGGTCACAGAGAGTCTACCACTCTGCCTCCCATCATCCTCCCTGGCCTCTCCTCCCAGAGGTCACAGAGAGTCTACCATTCTGCCTCCCATCATCCTCCCTCCCTCCCTCCCTCCCTTCATCATGAAGCCTACAGTACCTGAACCCAGATGAGGAAATTGGAAAGAAAGAAAACCGAGAGGGTCCCTGAATAATACCACTGAAACACATGTGTTTACTCTTTAATATCCGATATGAATGAATCAATGTTTTATTTTTCGTGTCCAGTCGCGTTCCCATACGACCCATCCCTTGCGGGATTATAAAGACACACACACAAAAATAAATAACAGATTGCGACAAGAGTATGCAAAAAGGAAAATGATCAAATTAAAATATCAAACATACGTACAAGACCAAGACATACTATGACAAACAAATGACAAAGAAAATATCTTTATCTCAGAGACAGAGAAAATAACTACATTTCTAGTAGACAGTTGACACTTCATCTACAGTCATTTTAACCAGCAAAGGCTCACAGTTGTCAGAGACTGATAAACATCTAGAAGTAATGATTTCTCAGCACCGTTGCGATAACAATCTGTGTTATTACAAGCATGTAACTGACAGTCTATCGTCTGTCAAATCAGACTCGTTTGCATTTTCTATGCTGAACTGAGCTGACTGGCGTTGGTTTAGTTTAACACAGTTCCTTCCCAGGTTACACAGTTCTGTCTAGGAGAGCCTGTTTAGTCGGGGTTAGTAGGTAGAGAGAAGGGGAGGCTGGTGGAGGTAGACACCGGAGGACGGGCTCATTGGAATACATGGAATGGAATTAGGAATGGTATCAAACTCACTCCATTCCATGCATTACAATGAGGCCGTCCTCCGATTTCTACCTCCACCAGCCTCCCCTGGTAGAGAGTGTATTGGTTATGTCCGACAGGGCGTTAGTGTGGGGATGAGAGAGGCCCAGTGGTTGTATCAGAGCTGTAGTACCACAGCTGCCTGTCAGGGTCTTAGAGAACAGTTCCAGGCTGGACCAGCCTACCAGGCTGCCTGCCCTCAGGGTCCACTGCTGGGTGGCCAGAGGCTGGATCTCAGTGTCAAAGACTCCAGGCACTATGGATGTTAGTTACAGACCAAGGGGGATGCATAGGGGAGGGGGAGAGGAAGAGAGAAAGAGAGAGAGAGAAGTAGAAAGAGGTAGAGAGAGAGAGAGAGAGAGAGAGAGAGAGACGTAGAGAGAGAGACCCCTAGAGAGACCCCTCTGTCAAAGCAATCCCATAAGTCTGGATGCTTGTTTAGCTGTTGGGCAGTTGTGTCCACAGACCAACATGTGGACCTTGGAAACCCATTAGACGTCAGGGAGAGACGCAAGTCATCTTCACTAAGCACACACCTTGTGTGTGAACCATCCACACTGAAAACACAAACACACAACCTGACATTTGTGCTTTATTGACACAAACACTGAATACATTCCAGTGTAATTGTTCACGTTGAAGTGAGTGTACTGTAATAAGCTGATTCCAGCCACGCATGAAAGCTGTCATTGTATTGAAAACAGAAAGTGTACATTGTGTGTACACACACACACACACACACAAAAACATGCGCGCGCAAAAACATTCACACACACGCACACACACACACACAGTATATACAGTTAGCCATCACATTAGCATGATAATACTCGGTTGCGTAACTTTGGCACTCAGCCATTTCACGTTACCTACTTCCTTGTACAGAGACTAGACTGTTTGAAACACACCCTATCCTCCTCATCCATCACCCAAACAACAATGCTGCTTCTGTCACCCTGTAGGAAGATCTCAGGCCACTATCAGACAGTTGCTTCTGTTGCGCTACTTGGCTCTCTAGTAGGACAGGTGACAGCTCTACCTGACTCTCTAGTAGGACAGGTGACAGCTCTACCTCTCCAGTAGGACAGGTGACAGCTCTACCTGACTCTCTAGTAGGACAGGTGACAGCTCTACCTCTCCAGTAGGACAGGTGACAGCTCTACCTGACTCTCTAGTAGGACAGGTGAAAGTGCCTCGGGGGACGTAGGCGTTCGAGGTTGTTTCCTGGAGAGGTCAGGTGACTTTTCTCTCAGGCTTCTCAGGTACCATCAGCACGTCAACAGCCCGGGAAAGGCATCCGGGTGCAATTACCCACAATGCAGTGGTAAGGTCCTCTAAGGAGGCCGACCCTATCGCCACGAGAACACCACCTGTACCACCATTCCAATCGTCAGGGCTACACCGCCTGGATCACCATGACAACACTCTCCCGTATCGCCTTCCATTCCAGTCATGCCGAGCTGAGTCTGGAAGCAGTCCTGGTCTGGGTTGATGACATCATCAGCATCCCAAGGCTGTTCCTCTCACACTGGGCGGGACAACCCTATCTATAAACACACATTTACTGTGCACACAACACAAGAACCACAAGAACCATAGTAACGTTTACTGTTCAGGAGAACCACAATAGCAGGGGCAATGTTGATTCTTCGTCAGTATCGCTCAGGGAACCAAAACAATGTTTATTTCTCCGTCCGTGTCGCTCGGGGAAAATGCTTTGTTATCATTCCTTCTCCTCCTTCTCCCCTGAGTGACTCAAGCAGAGCGAGGCTTCACATCGGCTGCTGCCATGGCAGCTCCTATCAGACAGGGAGGAATGACTGGCATCTGGGTGCTGCATACCTCTGAGGTTAGCGCAGCCTGGCTGCTAGGTAGACAGCAGCCCGCACTCAACACTCTCTGGGCCTAAATCATCAGGTATAGAGAGAGAAGGTTACTGGGT